>NW_020173927.1:3348824-3356031 GCF_003031525.2 Neophocaena asiaeorientalis asiaeorientalis
TATATATATATAAGTATTACATGAATTCCATAGCTGTTACACAAGAAAACTATCATCAAATGGACTCAGATGCAGAGAGTGAGAAACAAGGGCTAATTCCATCCCCCTCGTCAGCACTGAGAAAGGAGTCTGCTGACCAGTGAAGTGGACTTACCCAGATGACCTTTCTCTAAACCAGCAAATCATTTTCATCAATCAGAGCTGTGAGGAATGCACGGCTGCTCAGAGGAAAGGGTTGGTTAAGTTACAGGACTGCGGCAAGAAGGGGTGTGTGCTGTGGTTTCCCTGCCGCTGACTTGTCCCTGTGAAAGTCAGATTTTACACATACAGGGACATCCTCCAGAGAAAAGGCTGTGATCAGTCGTGTGGCCCCTCCCCAATGCCAGAGGAGCCTCCTGTGGAGGAGCAGGGGTGCACACGGCTGTTTTAGCATCCGGCCCCAGCAAACCAATGTGCCCCACCATCTGAAGATGCATAAACATTTCCACAGGCTACAAAACAACACTGCTTTAATGGTGAAGTGTCATCTGGTACTATGCAAGGGCAGAAAAGACCCAGGTGGTCCTAAAGCAGGACAGAGTGGTAGGCAGAGCAGAGAGGTAAGCAGGTCGGGAGGACCTGGGTCTGGTGCTAGTTCCACCTCTCAGTGGCTGCAGGACCTGAGGCTGACACTTACCCTGCTGAGCTTTAGTCTACTTGCCTGGAGAAAAGCTAATGATGCCCACCTACAGGATGTGTACAAGCATTAAATGACCACAAGAAGCTAAGTGATGCATTCATTTGTATAAATAAAATTTCATATATGCGTATACATAGGGACATAGATGTGTGAATTTATGGGGGTATATGGATGTGTATGTATGGGGATATGGGGAGATATATATATATATACGTTTGTATAATATATAGGAATAGATGTCTGGTGCAAACAGATATAGATGCATGTGCATGGGTGGGGTTATGTATTTGTGTACACAGGGAAATATGTCTGTGAACATATAGGCACTTATGTCTCCATATACATATAAATATAGTTATGTGTATATATGAGGGTATGTGTCTGTGTACATATGGTGATATTGCCTGTGTATAGATTAGATCGATAGACAGGTAGATAGATAGATAGATGGATAGATAGATAGACAGAGTTTGTGTCTGCCTGCATACAGATATATAAGTATGTGCACAATGGGGTGTATGTGTTTATATGAGGATATGTGTATGTGTGTAAATGGGGATACATGTCTGCATATATGTGGAAACATACGCCTCTGGGTGTACACAGGTATAGGTTTGTACATATATGAGATGTATGTGTGTGTTTAGATGGAATATGTGTAAGTGCATATATCTGTGTACACATGGGAATATACATCAGGGATACATACACACATGGGGAGGTGTGCATGTGTTCATGTGAGTCTCAAATGTGAAGCTCATTCAGTTGTCCCATAATGGCTGTTATTATTGTTGTTGAACTTGGACCTGCCTTCTAGAAAATGGTCCTGTGCTAGACAAATGCCCGACTACATGAAACTCCCACTTCAGGCAGCTTGGGGTCAGCTATGTGGCTGTGTTTGGACTTGAAAATAAGACCATGAAAGGTGAAACAAATCAGTGGGCTGTTGAAGCTGTTGGTAACGAGACAGACCTGGGGCTGGACTAAAGCCGTGCGGTAAAACTGGAGGGGAGGACACACACTGGAGATCCCCCAAATGCACCCCAGTGGTGAGATCCATAAGCCTTGGCCAGTGTTTAATGCAGGTGTGGAGGAGGAGAGGGAGGTCAAGCGTGGCTCCAGGTCCCTGGGAGAAATGACGTCCAGATGGCCACAGACGGCCGCATCCTCAGAGACAGAGTGCTTGGGGTGTGGAGGGGGCGGGCAGGTTTGGAACAGTCCAGGTGCCTGAGCTGGCATCAGAGAGTTGTGAGCATGAGGCTGGAGCTTGTGGTCTGTGATGGAGCGGCCAGCTGGGATTCATTGTGGAGATGCAGGACAGTCTGCTGGTCACAGCACAAGCTGCAGTGTCTGCGAATATGGATTTAGACCCTCACTCCACGTGCTCCCTATGGGAACTTAGCTTGTTTTTAACCTCTCTCTTCTCCAAGCTTCTGATTTGTGAAGTGATGACAATAATGGAATCATTATGAAGGCTGACGTATGAGTTGACCCAGGTGTGTAGAACAAGGGCTGGAAGGAAGAAGTGCTCAGTTATGTCTAATGACAGCCAGCATTATATAATGCTCGTTCACACAATTCTAGCCAAAATCAGCTCTCAAGTGTGCCTATTAGTTTTACTTGTGGGAGTTAAAGGCACAGACATGAAGAATTTGCACTGGGAGACAGAAATGAGTGAGAATAGCAAAAGGAAAAAGAGGAAACCAGGAACAACTCCACCATTTGGAGAGGAGATAGAATAAGAAACTTGAAGGGTAAAATGAGGCAGAACAGTGAAGGAGACCAGAAGCCCAGGCATAAGGGGTGGCTAGAGGGGGAGCATCATCAAAGGGGCTGGGCTGTGTCATGAGGGAACCTCATCTGAACCTCAAATGTTCTTTGACCTTTGACGAAGCGTTCGTCAACTTTAATGCACATGCAAATCATCGGAACATCTTATAAATATGCAGATACCAATTCAATTAGTCTAGGCTGTGGCCTGAGAGTCTTTCTGCATCTCTAATAAGCTCCCAGGAGAAGCTGATATTGCTGGTCTTCAGACCTCCCTATGAGGAGCAAGGATCTAATACTGGTGGTTGCTTTTTGTTATGCTCTGTTTTACCTTAATAAAGAATAGAGCACCGATCACCCAAGCAGTACATCTTACTTCTGCATAAGCTGCTCATCTTTCTCTACCAGTAGGTAGGATCCCCAGGGGACTGTCCTTCTCTTTGTTCTCAGCTCAAGACCTACATCTAAGGAGCTCTCCCTTGGGCATGTTTCCCTCTCTGGGGCAGTCAGCTCAGTCTTAAGACACACGGAACATATGCTGAACATGCTCTTAAAAACTGTTTTAGACGGAGCCATTACTAGGCTTCAGTTGTTAACCACAGAGCCTGAAATTCTTGGTCTCAGGAAATGTAAACTGAATTTTAACATCCCAAGGGCTTCAGAGGTTGGAAAGTCAAGTATGTGCATTGTGCTTTTTAACTCTGTTCCCAAGGTCTCTACACTGTGCACCAGCTACATGGCCAGGTACTAGATTCTTGGCAGGAATTAAATTATGAATGTAAAAGTCATAAAGGGAAATATATAGATGGCTTCTCTTGCACTTAAACTTAACATTTGAAAGTTGCATCGGTTTCCAAGTTCCGCCTTGTGGTGGATCACTTGCATCGTGGAATAATTTGCTCTCCTATGTGCTACAGGCTGTTGCTTTCAGGGCAAGCCTGTATAGATTTGTCCACTGCCTCTTGCAGGGACACCCAAGTTTTAGATGCCTGATGCATCCTCATCACAGATGGGAGGCTAGGAGTGGACTTGGTGATGGGAATGGGAGTGAAGAGGTAATTTCTTGTCCCTGGAGCTCTAGAGAAGGACCAAGTCAGAGTCTGACATCCATCTTCATGAAACCCTCCTAAAGAAGAGCAGTGGGTCCAAGACATCCACTGTTCCCTCATTTTGTCATGGATATAATTAATCATGTCCTAAGGAAAAGAAAACTAGATCCCACTTATTTTAAATTTGTGTAGTTAAAATCCACATAAATCCTCATACCACAGACTTAAATTGTATTCCAGGGGTGTAAATATGAAATGCTGTGAAATATAATATCTTCTACAGCAAAATCTTCTCAAACATTCTCATTTTTATGTTCTACAATGGTACAATCACTCACTGTTCCTCCATTGACTTTTCACATCTGGGTGTTTTACTGCAAATCATGTCTAATTTGTCCTATCTCTAGCAACTGGAGAAATGAAGGGAAGGCAGAGCCCTGAATAAAAAATAAAATGACAACAAGAAGTGAATTCAAGCTGCAGGATTTTGACCATGTGTTATGTAATTTCCATTCCCAACAACCAAAGCCCAAACTGGGCCAATGCTGATGTTTAAGGGGGAGGAGGAGAGGTGGATTAGGGACACCCAGATGACAGTCGCTCATCCTAAATATTCTGAACTTGGGCCGAGAGGAAGCCCTCTCTGGTGCTGCCTCTGTCTCCCTAGTGACCTGTGGGCTTCACTTCTCATCCACACAGCACCCTGGGCTCTGTCTACCCAACCTGATTTCCATGATCATGGATGGGATCCTGCCTTGTAAGATAAAGAAAGCATATAAATGTTACATCATGCAGTCAAAATTTGAAAGAAAGTCATGTTTCTGTCTTTCCTTCTTTTTATAATAAGGTTTCTGTTTTTTTAATAATTTTTTTTTTTGGTTGCATTGGGTCTTTGCTGCTGCACACAGGCTTTCTCTAGTTGTGGCGAGCAGAGACTACTCTTAGTTTCAGTGTGCAGTCTTCTCATTGCAGTAGTTTCTCTTGTTGCGGAGCACGGGCTCTAGGTGTGCGGGCTTCAGTAGTTGTGGCACACGGACTCAGTAGTTGTGGCTCGAGGGCTCCAGAGTCAAGGCTCAGTAGTTGTGGATTGCGGGCCCAGCTGCTCTGTGGCATGTGGGATCTTCCCGGACCAGGGCTCAAACCCACTTCCCCTGCATTGGCAGGTGGACTCTCAACCACTGTGCCACCAGGGAAGCCCCTTTGTCTTTCCTTCTGGTTTCCACCTCCTCTCCATCCTCTGCCTCCACTCCCATTACCTCTGTTTACTTCTCAGTCCACAGCTGGCTTTACTCCATCGCGGTACTGAAATGGCTCCCAGCAAAGTCATTGATGCCTTATGGTGACCTTTCAGCCCTATCTTGTTGGGTCTTGGGTATCACTGACACTGCCCACCACCCCTTGCTTCTCAGAGTTCTCTGCTCCATTCCCTCTGGGACACATCATTCCCCACTCTTCTTTGTGTCTTCCGACCATTTTAACTTGGCTTCCCTTTGAACCCCTCTTCTGCCCGTGAAATTAAGTGTTGGTATTTCCCAAGGTTCTGTCTTCCCTTCTCTATTTACTCAACATGCTTACTCTGGGTAATTCCACCTGCTTTTCAAAGCTCAAAACTAAAACCCATGTGCCGACCCTACGCATGTGCCTGCAGTCACGAACTCTCTTCTGGGCTTCAGATTTTTTACCTGATTGGTTGATGACACTCACTCCACTTGGATAAAACACAGGCTTCTCCAACTTGAAATGTCTACAACGGAGCCCATCTCCTTTCTTCTCCTGAATTCTCCACCAACTGTGACTCTGACCTAACTAGTCACTCCAGTTAGCAAACTGTGGAGCATCCTGAACTGATCTTTTAACTTACCCTATATCCAGCCAACAAATAAATCCCACCAGTTTTACCTCTCATATACTGATTGCATTTTCCCCTCCACTCTCCCTTACTCTTCAGTGTCTTGGCCTCTGCAAAAGCCTCATCAGCTGGGTTCTGCTGTCACTCAAGCACTGTCCCACACAACTGTTTTCTGCACTGAGGTCAGCTGCCTGGCAGATCTGACCAGATCCAACACCTGTGCTTGTCACCTTCTAAATTATGATCTAGCATTGACCTTTTGCTCATTAAAGGGAAGATCCAACTCTTTAACCTAGTCAGGGACTACATTTCCAGCGCTACCCATAACTTCCCCTCAATACTTTACTCACATATACTATTCACCTTGTTGCCAAACCCAAGGTCATATCAAAGCATTTCACAGTGGACTTGTAAGGAGACTAGCTAGTCAGATAGATGCTGGCCACAGGCTGGTGCAGGGTCCTGGCAGCACCATCCCATGCCAGCTGTTAACCCTTCATGCTGCACGGTGGAAGGGCAGTCCTGGAGAGGGGCTAGGGTAGTGGGGGACATCGAAGGTCCAGAGCAGAAGACATTTACCACCTGTACTTAGGAATTTCATTATCTTGGTGTAACCATACGTGTGCACACTAGCCGAGCCTAACCCCACTCACCCACATTTTCAAGTTACTCCTTCACTCAGATGACTCTTAGAAATCTTCATATTTCAGCCCAGCTCTACTATCACCCTCGGTCTCAGTTTATATGACACTTTCTCAGAAGAGAGTCACACCTCCTCCCCTCACCAACAAATATGTGTTACAGCCTCCTTGCTAGTGTTTCTCAGAGCACTTGCTCTTTCCTTTTTGTCCTTACTATAATTGGAATTATACTTTAAATACAATTTTTATTTTTCTGTCTATCTCACTACACTACAAGTTTGATGAGACCAGGATATAGACAGTCATCCACCATAGGATGTACTCCTCATATGTGAGCATGATTTGTAAAACAATCAAACACTAATCATATTTCAAGAATAAAAGCATAATACGTGAAGAGTTTAGGATGGGAAACCTCAGACTCAGTGCCTTGTCCAGGCTTGGCATACACCGCATATGTGATCTTGAAATAATCTCCTCAAAACTTCCAGATCTACAGTAAAAATGCTTACCTTACCTTCCTCGCAGGATTGATGTGGGTATAAAGTGGAATTTGAACTCTAAAAGTGATTTGTATAATCTATAATGAGACCTAATTTTAAGGTATCATCATTAAAATACATTGAAGAATAGTGTTGGACTTTTTTTTTAACATCTTTATTGGAGTATAATTGCTTTACAGTAGTGTGTTAGTTTCTGCTTTATAACAAAGTGAATTAGTTATACATATACACATGTTTCCATATCTCTTCCCTCTTGCGTCTCCCTCTCACCCTCCCTATCCCACCCCTCTAGGTGGTCACAAAGCACCGAGCTGATCTCCCTGTGCTATGCGGCTGCTTCCCACTAGCTATCTATTTTATGTTTGATAGTGTATATATGTCCATGCCACTCTCTCATTTTGTCACAGCTTACCCTTAGGCTTTTATTTTTATATCCTTTTAAGTGTCCCTTAAAAGAATCAACAACAGAATAATTTAATTACGCTCTAACATTGATCAATAACATATTGAAGAATAGTGCTGGACTTTTAACAGGAATGTGCTATTGAGAGTTTCATTAACTGCACTTTGAAGAATACAGCTTTTGGATTAAAGGAAGCTTGACTTAATCAAGAGAAATATCGGCCCCCTTCCTACCTTCATATTATCCTTTTCTTCTTCCTTCCTCCCCTTCCTCCTCCTCCTTCTTCTTCTTCTTCTCCTCCCCCTCCTCCTCC
>NW_020173927.1:3356403-3483215 GCF_003031525.2 Neophocaena asiaeorientalis asiaeorientalis
GGACATCGAAGGTCCAGAGCAGAAGACATTTACCACCTGTACTTAGGAATTTCATTATCTTGGTGTAACCATACGTGTGCACACTAGCCGAGCCTAACCCCACTCACCCACATTTTCAAGTTACTCCTTCACTCAGATGACTCTTAGAAATCTTCATATTTCAGCCCAGCTCTACTATCACCCTCGGTCTCAGTTTATATGACACTTTCTCAGAAGAGAGTCACACCTCCTCCCCTCACCAACAAATATGTGTTACAGCCTCCTTGCTAGTGTTTCTCAGAGCACTTGCTCTTTCCTTTTTGTCCTTACTATAATTGGAATTATACTTTAAATACAATTTTTATTTTTCTGTCTATCTCACTACATTACAAGTTTGATGAGACCAGGATATAGACAGTCATCCACCATAGGATGTACTCCTCATATGTGAGCATGATTTGTAAAACAATCAAACACTAATCATATTTCAAGAATAAAAGCATAATACGTGAAGAGTTTAGGATGGGAAACCTCAGACTCAGTGCCTTGTCCAGGCTTGGCATACACCGCATATGTGATCTTGAAATAATCTCCTCAAAACTTCCAGATCTACAGTAAAAATGCTTACCTTACCTTCCTCGCAGGATTGATGTGGGTATAAAGTGGAATTTGAACTCTAAAAGTGATTTGTATAATCTATAATGAGACCTAATTTTAAGGTATCATCATTAAAATACATTGAAGAATAGTGTTGGACTTTTTTTTTAACATCTTTATTGGAGTATAATTGCTTTACAGTAGTGTGTTAGTTTCTGCTTTATAACAAAGTGAATTAGTTATACATATACACATGTTTCCATATCTCTTCCCTCTTGCGTCTCCCTCTCACCCTCCCTATCCCACCCCTCTAGGTGGTCACAAAGCACCGAGCTGATCTCCCTGTGCTATGCGGCTGCTTCCCACTAGCTATCTATTTTATGTTTGATAGTGTATATATGTCCATGCCACTCTCTCATTTTGTCACAGCTTACCCTTAGGCTTTTATTTTTATATCCTTTTAAGTGTCCCTTAAAAGAATCAACAACAGAATAATTTAATTACGCTCTAACATTGATCAATAACATATTGAAGAATAGTGCTGGACTTTTAACAGGAATGTGCTATTGAGAGTTTCATTAACTGCACTTTGAAGAATACAGCTTTTGGATTAAAGGAAGCTTGACTTAATCAAGAGAAATATCGGCCCCCTTCCTACCTTCATATTATCCTTTTCTTCTTCCTTCCTCCCCTTCCTCCTCCTCCTTCTTCTTCTTCTTCTCCTCCCCCTCCTCCTCCCCCTCCTCCTCTTCCTCCTCCTTCTTCTTCTCCTTCTTCTTCTTCTTCTTCTTCTTCTTCTTCTTCTTCTTCTTCTTCTTCTTCTTCTTCTTCTTCTTTTCTTCTCAGTTTGTTGAAAAATTTTCACAATAAAATGTCTTTAAACATCCTTGTTAAACCAGGATATGCATTGGTAATAAAATGCATCATATAGTGGGCTGAGTTCACTTTTCTCCCATCTTCCATATCTAGTGACACATATGTGTATATATGTGTTCATCCACACCTCCAGGCCTCCACCCTACACACATCTCTGGGCTCTGGAAGGGACCCAGATGGATGAGGAAGGAAGACTCTGACCTGCACCCACTCGGGGTACAAGAACAAAGACACCCAGTAGCAAGCATAGGAAGGCAACTCTATTGGACACCATCGTCTCACTAAGGTGGGTTTTCTGGGTTAACAGAGAAGAGAGTGTAAGAGGCAGTGTGCATCACTCTGTGCTTAGTCAGCCAGGGATGCAGATGGTTCCTGGGAGGTTCTGGTGGATGGTTTTAGCACTGAAGCCAGTACATACAACTGTAAATGTGAAATCTAACATTCCTGGCTCTCTTGGGCTGATAACAAAATCTATTTTACAGACGCTAATATTGTGTATTATCTCTGATGTGATGATAGAGAAGTCTGTGTACAGATAAAATTCCTACCTTCTATTAAAGGAAACCTGCCATTTCCTGGCTGGAAGATGGGTAAAGAAGGAACCACAGACATGTTAAAATGTTAACTGCCCAGTGTCTTTTTTCAGCCTTCTGGTGTTAGAGCAATTGCATCTAAACATGGTTCTTTCCTTGTTTTCTGCAGAAGAGATAGATGCTGGGAGTGGCTAGGAAATGTCTGGGTGACCAGTAAAGTTCACTTTTATCCTGTGCTTGGTGAAGTGTCCAGTATTTGTTTTCTAACCCTAGGCATGAACTTTCCATCACTTTATGCATCATTCCAGAGGCTTCCCCATAGAAGACAGTATAAACACCCCTGTTAATAAAATATAATTTGAAAAAAGTCATTATTATTTTTTTAAATACGAGCATTTTATTTTTATTGAGTTATAATTAACATACAATATTATATTAGGTTCAGGTGTGCAACATGGTGATTTGATCTTTTTACACATTATGAAATGATCACTGCACTATAACCAAGAAAAAAGCATTTTGTATTAGTCTGTTATGCCAGTTTTAGCTTCATAACATTCACTCTTACTATTTACCTTATCTGTGGGGGAAAATGGTACATCCTAGTAAAACATGATACGTGAAGTGATGACAGTGTGAAAAGAAACACGTTCTGCATAAATATTAAGGAACACATTTTTTTTTTTTCTAAAGAAAAGATCTTGTGAACAGGGAATAGCTTGGTTGGTGACGTTTAGTAACCAAGGGTGTTACTTAAAACTTTCAGGAAACAAGGAAGATCATTAAATAGGTATGTTATTTTTTCCCTGGAGTCTGAACTTGATGTTAACTAGCCATGTGATCTTAGGCAAATGAATGGACTTCTCTGAGTCAATTTCCTCATCAACGCAATGAGAAAATTAGACCAAATTATCTCAGCTTTATTCCAGTTTAAAAAATGTTACAGTTCTTTGATTTCCCTTTTGCTTCTAGATTTACTTCCCTACGACTCTCACTCTGGATGTAGGTGAAGCAGCCAAGCATAGGTGAAAAAGGCAGGGATGGGTAAGAGGTATGTAAAGTGGTGAGAGGTTCTTGCCAGCTTTCCAAAATCAACTTCACTTCTTAATCAACTCCTGTTAATGTGCCGAGATGCTCCTACTTCACCAAATGGTAGGAGGTTTTTACTCACCTCTTTCCTCTTGGAAAATCAAAGCCTTGTTTACCAACCTCTGACATCATGCAGGGCTTCCACCAGGCTGTCACCTCTTCTTGACCCTCCTCTTCTTCTCCTGGCCCTCCCTCTTGTCCCTTCTATGACTAACCTTCTGATTTAACTTTCAGCTGAGCACATCTCCGATCCTGGCCTGTCACTGTTATGTAATTGGCCTCCAAAGACAATGCCAGTCCACAGCCCTTGGTCAGCACAGAGAGTTGGGTTCCAGGGGTAATTCTGGCTGCACCAGGCAGGAGACAGAATGAGACCTAGGACCCCATGTGGGACCCCGAGGAGGGCAGAGTTGTGGCCATCAGTGCCAAGCGATTGTAGGACTGTACCCAGGGGACACTTCCTCTCCAGCTGAGACATTTAATCATGTTAAGGTCAGAGGTAGTCTTCTCTCTGCTGGCCCTGGGAGAGCTGAAAACAAGAAGGACCCTGCTATGTCCCCTGCCTCTTGTTCATAGAAAAGCTTTAGCCTCCTAGGCCTTCCTCAAGTTCCAAAGAGCAAATTTAATCAGAGAAGTGAGAAAATGTAAAAACAAAGGAAAACCTTCGAGCAAGACAATATAATAATATTTCAGCCTTTAAACAAAGTCAAGGACCGTTGGTTCCTCCTTGAGGGCTACAGATAATATCCTGAGCCATGTCCTTGAGCTGTTGTGCAGATACTGACCTCCACCCCACCAGGTGGAAAAACTTAACTGTATGTTGATGACCAGCATGTAGACCCTAGACCAGTTGGAACAGAAGGTTAGGGATGTTGACTCCCAATTACCTCACCACCAACCAATCAGAAGAATGTCCAAGAGCTGAGCAGGCACCCTGTGACCCTTTCCTTCATCCTGCCTTTAAAATCCCTTCCCTGAAATCCATCGAGGAGTTTGAGTGTTTTAAGTATTAGCTGCTTGTACTCCTTGCTTGGCCCTGCAATAAACTCTGCACTTTCCTTTACTACAACCTGCTGTTAATATATTGGTTCTACTGCATGCAGGGGAGTGGACCCACGTTTGGTTTGGTAACAGTGCCATTGTGTCAGGACTCTGCAGTCACTGATCGGCGCCCAGATCAGTGATGGGACCTTATCACAGGCAGTCGGTGAACTCAGCCTCACTGCCACGTTAAACAGAGGAGGGGCAGCTGGAGGAAGAGACAGCAAATGGCCAGGAGCTGCAACAGAATGTGGGGGAAACTTGATGAGGAAAAGAAATTGAAGGGTCTGGAAGAGCAGAATAAAATGATCATGATTGCCCAAGATCATCTCTGCTCCCCGCTGATCACAGAGCTTCCTTGCATGTCGGACACTCTGTGTTCTGTGAGTTATATGCATAGTTTTTCTGGACAAAGATCTCAAAAGTTGACCAGGAAGGGCTTTGTGGCCCTTGGCTCTGACTTGGATCATGGAGGGAGGCCGCTTGGAGGAAGCTCCACCCCAGCCTACATGTCAGTCTCCTGGGGCTGCCATAACCCTTTACCACAACTGGGTGGCTTAAAACAACAAGGATTTGTTGCCACATAGCTCTGGAGGTTTCATATCTCTGGAGGTTACAAGCCCAAAATCAAGGTGTTGGCAGGGCTGTGCTCTCTCTGAAGTCTCCAGGGGACAGTACTTCCTCTCCTCGTTCTTAGCTTTGGTGTTGCTGGCCATTCTGGCCTTCCTTGGCTGTGGGCACATCACTCTAATCTCTACCTCCATCATTATTGCATGTTCCCCTGTGGGTGTCTGAGTCTCTGTCCCCCCTACAAGTAGAAAGATGCTGGTCACTGGATTGATGCTACTAATGCAGTAAGCCCTCATCTTAACTTGACTCCATCTGCAAAGAACCTATTTCCAAGTAAACTCACATTCACAGGTACCAGGGATTAGGACTTCAGCATGTCTTTTGGGGGGACATAATTCAACCCACAGTAGCATCTCAGCTGTCCTCAACATGAGGGTAAGGGATGAGTGCTTGTCACACTGTCTCGCTCCCTTTTCTCCTTCACAGCAAAGTGCTTTGTGTAGCCTAAGCTGCATTTTATGTTATACTTTTACAAATGACTCTACCTAACCCCCTTTGAAGTGCTTGAATAGAGAAATTATTTGAAATTCAGATTTGTACAAAACCTCCTTTGTAGGAAGCAGGATAAAAAAATTATCTTTTTCTGCCATGTTTCCATGCATCGCAATGAAGATGAAAATGTGGTTTGTTTCAAATAAAGTAAGTCAAACCAAGCATGACCTAAACACATCACACATATGAAACAGCCACCTAATTATGCATCCAACTGCTGTGATTGTTCAACTTTCTTAAATGATACTCACAATGCCCCAATAAGTTAGAATTATCCTTTTCTCATTGCAATAGTTAATCATTAAAAAGAAAGTTAGTCACAAGATATCTATGTGAATAGGAAAAGGGGAAATTTAAATCTACAAAGCATAATAAAAGATCACACATCAAAAGTGAGTTTGAAAAAATCAGAGATGAGAGCTGTGGTTCACAGCTTTCACTGAGGTCTAGGTCACCTCATTTCAGTTCAGCTATAGTGAGTGTTTGCCAGTGGAGTTTCCTTGAAATGCAAAGACTTCAGACCTCTAGCCAATAGTTGCCACCAGGAATAGCCATCAGAAGTTAACAAAAATTGATGTTTGTGTAGCAGTTTTCTCCAAGGATCCGAAAGCAGTATGCGTGGCTGACTCATTAACAAGAGGAAGGCTGGTGGTCTTTTTACAAGTGAACTTCCAGGGAGATAATAACAAATGCACATTAGCTTTCCTTTTGTGTGCCTACCTACAGTAGACGTTGCTCTGTAATCCCTTGGAGTGTCCTTGTGACAGAGGTAAGATGTGTGCAGAGGCCAGATTGGCAAATGGCTTGCTCTATATACACCATTTCATAAACTCTCCTTGGAATAGTATATTTTTTTAAGTTTTATTAGAGTACAGTTGACTTACGATGTTGCGTTAGTTTCTGCTGTACAGCATAGTGTATCAGTTATGCATATATGTATATCCACTCTTTTTTAGATTCTTTTCCCATATAAGTCATTACATTTTGACATCACTGCTGAAATTCTAATTCATACCTCATCTTGTCATTTTGCTTTGATAAATTATGTCAATTGAGATATATCTCTGGAAAATTAGTTATTTTACAAGAACAGGAAGAAAGAAAGAACATAAATAATATGTTTTGATAAATGAAACAGATAGAAGGATATAGTTTGACATTCTTTAAGATTGATTTTAATAATAATAGCTGAATCTCTGAAGGGACTATTATGGAATTTACACATCTTAAAAAACCTACAGCCATGATTGGAAGAGACAATCTATTCTCTCTTCCCCTATTTTCCTGAGCATTTAAGAAAATATTTAGAGTTGTTGTAGGGGACCCAGGCATCTCAAAAAGCAGTTGCTAAGCATTCAACATTATGTAGGATCATCTAATATTTTTGTTAAGACCGTTTTTGTTTTTTAAAACTATGGAGATGGGTCACTGACCAATCAGTTCTGAAAAATAAATGTGCTTATAAGAAAAATTACATATTATCGGACTTTAATCCATCAGAATTCTGGTATGTTCAGTGAGTGAGAAACTTTGACTGTTATTACATTAATACCGAATTTTGCTATAAAACTTCTTTAGCAAATGTTGACTATTTAAATACAGTTAGAACCACATCTTTGGGAATTAGTGAGACAGCACATCAATGTTTTTTCAGAGCCTGTGAATGTGTGTTTGTGTGTGTGAAAGAGTTCCTCTTATAAATATCAAGGTAATGGGGCAGGTTGTTACAAAAGACCCTTTATCATGGATTTTACCCACAGCACAGAGCAATCTCCTAATAATGTTGTTCTTCACTCCTCATCTTCTCTGTCTGTGTTACAGCACAGTTTTGAGTTAAAAATCAGCTGACACTGTTCTAAGATGGACGGAGCTTCTTTTCTCCAATATGTCATTCCTTCCTTAATTTTTAAGTCTCTTGTTAATGATACACTAACTACCCCGATATCATGTGATCTCTTCCATGTTCTACTTCTATGTCAAAACAGTAAACAAAATATTCCAAATCTCCCTAATCTGACATCAGATCAGCATTACTTCATTTCATACTCAAAATGTTACCGAAGCAAACTTGGGTCCCCTTGCCCATGCACATTCTTGATAAAGCCAATCTACTGACACCAGATTGTGGTGAAGGAAAGTGCCATGTTTATTGCAGGCACCAAGCAAGGAGTCCAGGTAGCTAGTGCTTAAAAGGCCCAAACTCCTCAAAGGCTTTCAGGAAAAGGTTTTTAAAGGCAAAGTGAGGGAGGTATATTGCAGGGTGCGTGATCAGCTCATGGACATTCTTCTGATTGGTTGGTGGTGAGGTAATTGGGAGTCAACATCATCAACCTTCTGGTTCCACCCAGTCTGGGGTCTACGAGCTTGTGGGCAGCAGACAGTTAACTTCTCCCACCTGATGGGGGTTTCAGTATCTGCAAAGCAGCTCAAAGATATGGCTCAGAGTATTATCTATAGCCCTTGAGGGGGAACTAAAGATCCTTGACTTTGTTTAATGGCTAAACTATTATTATTTTTTCTTTCTTAACTGTTCTCCTTTGTTTATGCATTTTCTCCCATCTCTGATTAAATTTACTCTTTGGAACTCAGGGAAGACCTAGGAGGCTAAACTTTTTCTACAGACAAGAGGCGGGCAGAGGACATGGGGGTGTCCTGTTCTGGGAAACCCCACAGGGTCCCACTCAGTTACAAAGATGCTTTACTTCAAAAATATTTAAAATGACACAAACCCCACAATATAAAACATAGGGTGTTTCATATTTTACTGTGAAACAAGCCCATGTAATTTTTCACTCCCCCAAGAGGGGGTTACACTAATAATGAACAGGGTGAGGCCATATTCATTAGTGAGCAGATAAGCTATACTTGAGCCGTGGCTGTCTGCATAAGAGCCCACCCCAAAAACCGCTTCTCATTTACTGCTTCTGTCTACTGCATAGACACTCATGGTTGCATCTCACATATGCCAAACAGTTTCCCAAGTCTCTTAATTAAAATCACATGCATAGGGAGGGTGGGAGGGAGGGAGATGCAAGAGGGAAGAGATATGGGAACATATGTATATGTATAACTGATTCACTTTGTTATAAAGCAGAAACTAACACACCATTGTAAAACAATTATACTCCAATAAAGATGTTAAAAAAAATCACATGCAGTAGGTTCACTGTGGAATCCCCACTGATTACAGAAGCAAGACAGTCAAATGCAGGCATCATCACAGCACCTGCCATGAATCTAGTCACCAGATGCCTCAGGCCCAACATACTTGCTAGAATAAATACACTGTACAGAGTAAACTCTTCATTAGATGGAGAATGAGTCAAGAGTTACTTTAGTCTGAGATTCCGAAGTAAACTGTGGGTGAGAAACCACTGTTCCTCTAACACTATTAAATGACATTTACAGTGACATGGGTGGACCTAGAGATTGTCATACTGAGTGAAGTAATCATACACAGAAAGACAATATTGTATGATATCCCTTATATGTGGAATCTAAAAAATGGTATAAGTGAACTTATTTACAAAACAGAAATAGAGCCACAGATGTAGAAAAAAAATTACCATTACTGAAGGGAAAGTGGGGGAGGATAAATTGGGAGATTGGGATTGACATGTACACACTACTATATATAAAATAGATAACAAATAAAGACCTACTGTGTAGCACAGGGAACTCTACTCAATCGTCTCAATACTCTGGAATGACCTATATGGGAAAAGAATCTAAAAAAGAGTGGATATATGTATATGCACTGTGCTGTATAGCAGAAACTAACACAACATTGTAAATTGACTATATTTCAATAAAAAATAATTTAAAAAAAGGCAATGGTGACATCCTAATTCACATAGCTTCCTGAATTAACCTTCAAGGCTTTCCTGACTGCAAAACCAAACCCAAAGTTCCTGAGAGAGGCATCTCACAACCTTCCTCTTATGTTTTTTGGGCTGTGTGACATTTGAAAGTTCCATGACCTTTCTGGCTCTTAGTTTCCTATGAATTAAGGCAGATACATGTGTCACATGAAGGTTCTGAAGGATAAATCAGAGAAAGTGTAGGAAATGCTTTGTCTAATGTAAAGTGCAAGATCACTGTTCTCTTGCCTCCTTTTTTATTCCACTCTGTTAAAATTCTCCATCTTTGACCACAGGTTTATTTACCCTCAGAGAGAGGTAAATTGAAAAGCTTGGCATTTCTTCTACTTTGTTTAAGTTCCTGTGAGACGTTCTCATGCCTCCCTTCAGTTCCGGCACTTCTGCTGAGAGTTGCTGGTATACATAGGTGTCTGTTTCACAAAAGTGCACTGATGGACATTTGGATGGCCACCTCGGGCTCCACCAATACAAATCCTACAGCTCCCCATCAGCCTGCCTGTCAGAAAATGGAAGGGGAAGGAACCAGCCCAAGGAGACAGATCCTGCTGGCTTGTACCCTCACTAGGAGGAGAACCTCCCCTCCAGATGTGTCTTAAAGGGATTTGAGTGTTTAGAAACTGATGAACCCATCTATCTCCACATCGTATAGAAACTCCTAATTATACCCACTCCCATCACCAGACAAACTATTCCATAAAAGGCATTCAAGATTCAGGACAGTAGGCAGGAGTACTACTTAAATGCAACCTTTGAACTCACCTTAGAGATCTGGGTCTTCTGTGGCCACTTGGGAACACCCGGCATCCTGGACAGAAAGCACCCACTGTGCGTGTGTACAAGTGTGTACCAGTGTGCCGATGAACCCAGGCGTCCTGCATCTTGGCAGCAGGATGCTTACTGAGTCATCCCCTCCTGTGTGACAGGGCGTGTGGGAATCTCTGCACTGCTCCCCACTCTGAGATCTGCAGCCTTTCTTCTGAGCAGAGTTTCCACACTGTGGTGGTGACCCACATGTGGATGGAGCTTTGACTATTCTTTTAAAAATAAATTATAGAGTAGAGTGCATCAGAATCCATCACAAATAATAAAGGTAAGATGGTTTGGGGAAGCCTTCCACTGGTGGTGCACATGCATGATGTGCGTGCATGAGCTGTGAGAAGGCGCTGAGCTGGGCTTCACCTGGACATTTCTTGCACCTGGTGTCAGGAGATACACAGCAATGTGAGTGCAGAGCCAGGTGAACGGTTTGGAGCAGACCAAGTTCTCAACTCAGCGGCTTAGCCTCTACACCATGTCCCCAGCTCAAAGATGCACAGTTGTGGTCTTCTGAACATTTTGGAAAGCAGGATGCATCTTAAAACTGATTTGTACATTTAATGTAGTTATTTTCTGTTTGTACTCTGGAAAGCTATTCTTAGGTCCATAAAATGTGTCAGAATTATTGCCCTCTGAAAAATCAACAAAATTGCGTGTGTTCTCCCAAGCATTGAGCATGGAGATAAAATGAATTTGAACATAATAGAAATCTCACTCATCAAATGGGGAGAAGTGCCGTGTCCTGCTCTAGGACTACAGACTGCATCAACTTCAGAGGAGAATGCGGGCACCATCAATCCTTCTCCATCAATACGGTGATACGGTTCCAGATGATCAGAATCCTGCAAATCCAGCTCTCTTCCTTCCTCTGTGTCTTAAACAGGTTATTCAAGTTCAATTCCATTTCAGCATCTCCCTTTTAAATGATATGAGAACTCATTCAAGTGACCAGTTTCAGTTGGAAATGCACTTTATTCCCTTTATACTTAATGACACAATGGATAACTTTGTATATATCAGTTGTTTCTAGTTTTGCTTTATTTTAAATGATTTCATACCAGTCCTTGGGGGCTGCTGGATCAAGTTTTAAAGTCTCTTCTTCATGTTGCCAAGCAGTTTTGAAAAATGATATGCTTATTATCAATACTAGCAGGGTATGATTTACCAGCCTCGCAGTCAATACAGCATTATTTATTCGGTTAATTTGAGAAACAAAATATTACAATGTTGTTTTCTTCTGCATTCTTTGATTGTTCATTGGTTTGAATATATTTTATGCATGTTTCTTTACTAATTATATAGGTGAGGGGTTTTAATTCTGAGCACTAGACGTATATAATTGAGCAGCATAGATAAAATTTTTCCTGCCTGGATCCTCTGGGAAGCAGATGTCTAGATGGAGTTAGAGGTCAAAGGTGACACAGGGAGAATGCCATGAGGCTAGAGGGGAGAGGGAGCAGGAGAGATGGAGAGCCTTCAGGCCACATCCTGATAAGGTCTGGCACCTGTGAGAAGAGAGAGAGATAGAGGGGGGACCAGACAAGAGGAGCCTCAGATGGCAGGCATTCCTGAGAATGTGCTGGCCAGCACAATGGACGTCTCAGAGCAAAAACTAACCTTCAGGACAGACCCTCGTGGTGTCAGGGCAGGAATGTCCCACTGCAGCTCTCCTCCCTGCTCTGTCACTTCAGGAGAGCAGCCTGACGGAGGAGGATCCTGGCATGAACAAGCCCCCACCTCCCAGCCTTCAGCTAACTGTCCCTTTAGCAGCTCCCTCTGCAGGGTGGAGGGGAGTGATGCCACTCCTCACAGAGCTTACACTTTAGCCTGAGGGAAGAAAAATAAGCAAATGACAAAAACACTCTGTATTCCAGAAGTAGGTGCTGTGGAGAAGAGCAGAGCAAAGAAGAAGGATGTGTATTACAGAAAGGAGGGTTATAGTTTAATGCTGCGTTAACTTTGATGTTACTTTGTTATGGAAAACAAGTGATATTTGAGCAGATGTCTGAGGGAAGAGAGAGGGAAAGCATGTGGAGATACGGGGAGAAGTCTCTGGGCAAAATGAATGGCAGGTGCAAAGGCCCTGTGGCAGAGGATTCACTGACACTTTCATGGAGTGGTCAGGTGGTCAGTGTAGCTAAGCGAAATGAGATGCAGGAAAGGAGTAAAAGTGCTGCTAAGGTTTCACTCTGTTCGGAAGGGGAATCCACAGGAGGCCCCATGATGGGGACAGTGGGGAGTCCCAGCACCACTCTGACGCGGGTGGAGGAGAGACAGCACAGACGCATGCATGAGCTCAGAGCCCTGCTACCATCCAGGAGGCCACGTGGGCAGGACCAGGGCAGGAACTGGGGGGAAGTGAGTGTCAGGTCCTGGATATTCTTCAAGGGAACAGCCAACAGGATTTACTTGCAGGCTGAATGTGGTTGTGAGAGAGTAAGAAAAGTCAAGGCTGACTCCTGGCTGTTGGACTGAGAATTGTTTTAGGGCTATTTGTCTTGTCTATTTCTTTTAAGTGAGTTAAAATTTAAATAACATGAACGTGCTCATGTTTAAGTGTACAATTCAGTGGCATTTAGTACACTCTCAGTGCTGTGCAACCATACCAATATCTAGTTCCCCAAATTTTCCCCAAAAGGAAGCCAGTATCCCCATTAGGCAGTCACTACCCATCCCCCTCCCTCCAGCCTCAGGACAAATGTGCATTCTGTTTCAATGAATTTATCGATTCCGGATATTTCATTTAAATACATTCATACAATCCGTGGCCTTTTGTGTCTGGCTTTCCTCACTCAGCATAACTTTTTCAAGGTTCATCCATGCTGTTCCCGAGTCAGTACTTCATTCCTTTATATGGCTGGATACTATTCTATGAATGTACTACATCTTGTTTATCCAGTTGTCAGTTAAAGGACATTTGGGGTTATTGTGAGGAAAGCAGGAATGGATATGGATGTGAAAATGTGTGTCTAATATTGTTTTCAATGCTTTTGTGTGTATGCCTGCTGAGAAATGTTTTAAATGGGCTGTCATGATTGAGATGGTCTAGGCTATGGGAAGATGCAGTCTGAAAGGAAAGAGTCCTGTTCTGAACGATGCCAAGTCTGAGATGCTTATTAGACACCCAAGAGGAGGAACTGAGTGGAATGTAGGACCTAGGCTTCTGGAGTCAAGAAAGCCATTGATGATGAACAAGTAGGGCATGGCATGTGGTGAGGGCGTCTCAGTGGTCAGGGGAGCAGAGGAGTGGGGTGTGAGCATGAGGGGGACAGAGACAAGGAGCGTAGTGTTTAGATGGCAGGCACATATGCATTTGCTGTTGAGGAAGATTCAGGAGAGGGGAGGAAAGTGAGTGTGTCGGGGAGAGGAAGGGAGAGCTGTTGAGGATCCCTCCTGGGTAGGCAAGAGAGGTGGGGTCCGATCTTATTACTTGACATTTTCCAACCACAAGCCAACCTGATCTACCTGTAGTTTCCTTCTACATTATCTCACATAACTAAGAAATATATTTTTTTTGTATGAATGAATAAGGGTGTTAAAACTTCTGAGCCACAGGTTATACATATTTTACATTTTAGGAAATGCTTCCAAATGGCCCCCCAAGGTAGCTATCAAAACTTAGTGTTTGAGAATACTGATTTCCCTCCACCTCCACGAACACTCATTATTATCAAACTTTTTGGATTTTCTGAAACGATGGGAAAAATAAATTTCATTTTATTTACTTTTCCCAAATTGAGCATCATAGGTCCTGAGGTTTGTTTGTTGACCATTTGTATTCCTCCTTAACTGAATTGCCAATTCATATACTTCCTTGTTCTTTCCATTTTCTTTCTTATCTTTTTCTTAAGTGTTTGTGTTGATTCAGTTTTGTGATCCTTTGTACCATACACTGCAAATATATCCCAATGTATCAAGCAGCTTTTATTTCTAAATTTTACTGCTTTTAATTTATTCTTCAAATTTTTTTACAACTCCTGCTTGCAGTGGAAAAGGTAAGGACGTGGGGAAAACAGGGCAGGGAATGGATGTGATTTCAGGTGAGGTCTGGCTCTTGGATGTCCTGGGGGCTCTGTAGGGAACTACACTTCAGAGCCATCTGACCCTGAAGCGAGGGAGCCAACGACCGCAGTCCTGGCAGTTTAAGTGGGGATTTAGAGCTACAAATGCCCAGGCATTTTCAACCACCTGCATGTGCAGGACACACATCTTCAGGAGCCCAAGGGTGAATAAAAAGGATTCAAGGGCATCTGAGCAATTTGCTTTCTATTTCAGTGAATTTTGTAAAGTGAGATTTTCCTAAGTGACCTAATTATTTATTTATACCAGTAACAACTCTTAGTTAAACCTTCTTTCTTATTGCTTCATTAGTTTATTATTTTCTTGTGTTTAGTCATCATACTTCAAATTCTTACAAATAACAGTGCACATTTCTACCCTCTTACTTGTTTTCAGTCATGTGCAAACCTGTTTCTGAGCTTAGATAAGCATGGGGGCACCACATGCCTCCTTTCCCAACCTGGCTCCAACCACTTCCTGATGAAAGACAAGTTACAGAAAGTGCTGGAATAATGAGGATCCCAAAATCATGCTATTTTGCCATTTTTCCAAGGAGAATATTTTAAAATTGCTTTTGTCTAAATTGAATGCATTAAGTGTTTTGGGGGACATGGTTGAAATTGATTCTTACTTATTAAATTTACTTTGCATACATTTAAATTTTACATGAAGGAAGCCAATAGATTAATCTAAAATGTTAATTTTCCCTGCACTCTGTTGACACAGGACAATTTTATTTCAAATGTTCATATTGAAACATTGTTTCCAGTATCACAGGAAATGCTTCCTGTATTGCTGGAGACAGATTTCCAGAACATAATGTATTCAGCTCGACTTAAGCACTCAGTGATACTGCCTTGCAGAATTCATTTATGGATGCTGGCATGCCTTCATTCTACAGATATGGTAACTTAACTTCCATAGAGTGGGGTAGCTTGCCCAGGGTGAAGCTCCAACATGATGGACTTTCTTCCTGGTCACATTCTAAGCCATCCTGTTACTGTTTCTCTACTTCTTTCTGTCAAAGCACTCTTTAGTTTTATCTTCTTGATGAATTTGAAACCTTTTCCTAATGTTACGTGAAAAATTATACCCAAACTAAGTGGAATCCATTAATTAATCTGATAAAAACTGACATATCATAATTAGCCTTCCCACCTAGAAAGTGGGATATTGATAGCTGTATTCAAGGCTTTTATATTTCCAAAAAACTTTAGTTATTTTCTGTATAAAGGCCATGTATCTATTCTTAAATTTGTTTCTAAATATTTTATGTTTTTGTTTCTATAGTAAATAGAAATTCCTTATAAATGATTTATTCCAGGTTATTCCTGGTATGGAAGACTATAATTGATTTTAGGTATATTTACTTTATATCTTGCCAATCCATACAATTTTTATTGGGTCTAAAGTTTCCTAACAGAAATATTTAAACTTTTCAAGAATGCAATTATATTTATCACAAAACTTTTTTCACTTCAATTTTTAATCTTATTTTGTTTCTTGCAGCCAAAGGAGCACAAATAAAGCAAAAAAAAAAAAATAGGTCTTTCAAGTGTGCATGTCATGTCAAGAGATTCAAGGATGTCATAGGAATCTCACAACCGGTACTGGAGTTCAGGCCTCCTAGGAATCAGAATCAGAGTCCCAATATGATAGGGGTAAAGTACCCACTAAATATTTCCTGGTTCGTATCCCTGGAACCTGTGAAGGTTACCTTCAAGGAAAAATCTTCTTTGTAAATGTGATTAAGGATTTGGGGATGGGGAGATTATCCTGCATTATCTGGGTGGGTGGTAAATGTAATCAGTGGTGCATATAAGAGTGTAAAAGAAAGATTTGACTACAGAAAGAAGAGAAGAAGATCACATGATGGAAGCAGAGAGGAGACAAACCAGAGAGAGAGAAGATGTTATGGTGCCCCTGAAGATGGAGGAGGGTCATGAACCAAAGCATGCAAGGAAAGCAGCTCTAGACTCCAGAAAAGGCAGGAAAGGAAATGGATTTTCCCAAAGAGCCCGCAGACAGCACACATAGTCAATGGAAGGCTGCTGTTGTGTCTATAGCCCCTCACCATGGAATATGAGGACACAGGTAACCAGCAAGGCCTGAGTGATAGAGGAAGAGTTTGTTTAATAACACCTATTTCTGGCTACATGTCAACAAATTGGACCACCTAGAAGAAATGGACAAGTTTCTAGAAACATACAGCCTACCCAAACTGAGTCAAGAAGGAACAGATAATTTGAACTGGCTGATCACTAGAAGTGAAATAGAATCTGTAAAAAAAAAAAAAATTGCCGCAAACCAAACTTCACTGGGGAATTCTACCAAACATACAAAGAAGAATTTATACCTATCCTTCTCAAACCCTTCCAAATAATTGAAGAGGAGGGAACACTTCCAAATTCATTCTAAGAGGCCACCATCACCCTGATACCAAAATCACACAAAGACACTACAAAAAAGAGGTAATTACAGGCCAATATCTTTGATGAATATTGATGCAAAAATCCTCAACAAAATATTACCAACTGAATCCAACAATACATAAAAAGAATCACACGCCATGATCAAGTTGGATTCATCCCAGGGTCACAAGGATGGTTCAACATATGCAAATCAATCAATGTGCTGCACCACAGCAGCAAAAGGAAAAACAAAATACACATGATCTTTTCAACAGAGGCAGAAAGAGCATTTGACAAAATTCAACATCCATTCATGATAAAGACTCTTACCAAAGTGCATGTAGAGAGAACATATCTCAACACAATAAAGACCACTTACCACAAACCCACAGCCAACATAATCTTCAATGGTGAAAAGCTGAAAGCCTTCCCACTAAAATCAGGAACAAGACAAGGATGCCTACTCTCACCACTTCTATTCAACATAGTATTGGAAGTCCTAGCCACAGCAGCCAGACAAGAAAAAGAAAGAAAAGGCATCCAAATGGGAAGGAAAGAGGTATATCCAGCACTATTTGCAGATGACATGATACTCTATATAGAGAACCCTAAAGTCTCCACATAAAAACTATTAGAACTAATAAATTAATTCAGCAAGGTAGCAGGATACGAGATTAATGTACAGAAATCTGTTGCATTCCTTTACACTCATAGTGAAATATAAGAAAGAAAAGTTTTAAAAATCCCATTTAAAATAACATCAAAAGCATAAAATACCTAGAATAAACTTTACTAAGGAGGTGAAAGACCTATATGCTGAAAACTATAAACATTGATAAAGAAAATTGAAGATGATTCAAAGAAATTAAGAGATAACCCATGCTCTTGACTGGAAGAATTAATATTGTTCAAAGGGCCATACTACCCAAAGCAATCTACAGATTTAATGGAATTCCTATCAAAATACCCATGAAATTTTTCACAGAACTAAAACAAATAATCCTGAAATTTATATGAAACCACAAGAGACCCAGAATTGCCAAAACAATCCTGAGAGAAAAGAACAACACTGGAGGTACTGTAAGTCCCCTATGTATGAACAAGTTCTGTTCCAAGAGTGCATCATAAGTCCAATTTGTTCATAAGTCTAACATAGTTAGCCTAGGTATCCAGCAAACACAAACAGCTATATAGTACTGTACTGTAAAGGTTTATAATACTTTTGATGCATATAATACAGAGAAAACAAATAAACACAAAAAATAAAGAAAACATTTTTAATCTTACAGTACAGTACCTTGAAAAGTACAGTAGTGCAGTACAACAGCTAGCATACAGGGGCTGACATGGTAAGAACAGGTGAGAAGAGTTACTGACTGGAGGAGGGACAGGAGGTGGGACATGGGAGAGTGAAGGATCCTCAGCAATAGGAGATGGAGGGCAAGCTGCAACTTCACTCATGCCTGACATTGATGGCACAGGTTCTAGTTTCTTGCTGGATTCAATTCTATCTACCCTCTTGAAAAAATGATCCAGTTATGTCTGCGTAATAGCTCTTTTTTTTCACATTATAGGTGACACGGTAGCACTGAATTGCATTCTGAATGGGTGCTTCAACCTTCATGTACCATTCTATGTTCAGATTCTGTGCCTCAAAAACTAACAGTGCTTCCTCAAATAGAACTAACTTACATGATTAGACATGCAAACACACGTTTGCATCTTTGAAAGTTCGCAACTTGAAGGTTCATATTTGGGGAACTTACTGTATAACTCGTCTAGACTTCAGACTATATTACAAAGCTACAGTAATCAAAACAGTATGCTATTGGCACAAAAACTTATGTATGGGTCAATGGAACAGAATAGAGAGCCCAGAAATAAACCCATCCACCTACAGTCCATTAATCTATGACAAATGATGTGATGATATAAAATGGAGAAAAGAGTCTCTTCAACAGTGGTGTTGGGAAAGCTTGACAGCTACACATAAAAGAATGAAATGAGAACATTCCTTCACACCACTTACAAAGATAAACTTAAAATGGTTTAAAGACTTAAATGTAAGACATGACACCTTAATACTCCTAGAAGAGAAGATAGGCAAAATATTTTTTGACATAAATCATAGCAATATTTTCTTAGATCAGGCTCCCAAGGCCAAAAAAGAAAAAGAAAAAAAGAAAAACTAAACAAATGGAACCTAACCAAACTTGAAAGCTTTTGCACAGCAAAGGAGACCATCAACAAAATGAAAAGACAAATTACAGAATGGGAGAAAATATTTGCAAATGCTGTGACCAATAAGGGGTTAATATCAAAGTATTGTATATGAACAACACATGCAACTCAATTTTGAAAAAACAAACAACCCTGTCAAAAAATGGGCAGAAGACCTAAATAGATGGTTTTCCAAAGAAGACATAGAGACGGCCAACAGGCATACGAAAAGATGTACAATATTGCTAAATAGTAGAGAAATGCACGTCAAAACCACAATGAGGTATCACTTTTCACCTGTCAGAATGGCTATCACCAAAAAGTCTACAAATAATAAATGCTGGAGAGGATGTGGAGAAAAGGAAACCCTCCTAAACTGTTGGTGGGAATGAAAATTGGTGTTGCCACTATGGAGAACAGTATGGAGGTTCCTTAAAATACTAAAAATGGAGTTACTATATGAAATAGCAATCCCACTCCTGGGCATATATCTGGAAAAGACAAAAACTCTAATCCAAAAAAGTATACGTACCCCAATGTTCATAGCAACACTATTTACAATAGCCAAGACATGGAAGCCAAGACATCCAAGACATATATATATGAAATGGAATATTACTCAGCCATAGAAAAGAATTATATGATGCCATTTGCAGCAACATGGATGGACCTAGAGAATATTATGCTTAGTGAAATAAGTCAGACAGAGAAAGACAAATACTATATTCCATTTGCATGTGGAACTTTAAAAGTAATACAATAAATCTATATACAAAACAGAAATAGACTCACAGACATAGAAAAAAAACTTATGGTTACCAAAGGGGAAAGAGAGGGGAGAAAGGACAAATTAAGAGTATAGAATTAACAGATAAAAACTACTATACATAGAGTAGATAAGCAATGAGGATTTACTATTTAGAACCAGGAATTATATTTAATATCTAGTAATAACCTGTAATGGAATATAATCTGAAAAAAACCCTGAATAACTATGCTCTATACCTGAAACTAACACAATGCTATAAATCAATATTGTTTCAATTGAAAAAAGAAACAAAAAAGAAAAATAATTATACTCATTCCTAAAGGAAGCACGTGAGGAAAAGGAAGCTGCAACCTCTAGAACCTACACCTTTGCAGTGTCTTGGTCATAAAAACTGGGACACAGAGATTGTGGGAAGCAGATATGAGGGGGGTGAAGGACTGCCCTTCCTGATCTCTGCATTCAGTTCAGATCTCTTCTTTCCCAGATTCTTCAGAACTGGAAATATGATGATGAGCAAATGAACATGTGTGAGCTCTCCCAGCCCAGGAGTTAACTGAAGTAGCCTAGCACCCAGAGTAGAGAGAGGCCTTTCTCTCTCATCTAAGTAAAGAAAGAACCAAAGATGGGGCATCCAAACTGTCTCTCTGCTCAGAAATACTGCATTTTACAAGTTGTCTGCAGGAAGAAGGGAATACCCAGCACCAGGACAACTGGTCCTGACATTTCCAGAGGGATCATCTGGAGACAGGTGCTCTACCAGAGTGCTGTAGACGGAATGTTTGTATCTCCACAAAATTCATGCTAAATCCTAGCCCCAATGTGATGGTGTTTGGAGGTGGGGGTCTCTGGTAGGTGATTCAATCTTGGGGGTGGTGACTTTATGATAGGATCAGTGCCCTTACATTGTAAAACAGCGGTCCCCAACCTTTTTGGTACCAGGGATCAGTTTCGTGGAAGACATTTTTTCCATGAACAGAGGTAGGGGGGATAGTTCAGGAGGTAATGCAAGCGATGAGGAGTGGTGGGGAGCAGCAGATGAAGCTTTGCTTGCTCACCCACCGCTCACCTCCTGCTGTGTGGCCCAGTTCCTAACTGGCCAGTCTGCAGCCTGGGGGTTGAGGACCCCTGTTGTAAAAGACCCCAGAAAGCTTCCTCATCCCTTCCACCAGGGGAGATTGTTGGGTTGTGAGAAATAGAGAAATTGTGAGAAATAATTTTTTTGTGTATAAGCCACCCAGTTTATGGTGTTTTATTACAGTCACACAGACTGAGACAGACAGAGACCCCAATGGCATTAGCCTTCCCTCATTCTTTGCAAAGTCACATCAGCCTCTGTGAAGTCCCCCTTATTTCCAGTTTCTTTCCTCTCACCCCCCTGCCAGATTCAACTGTGTTAACATCTTTTGTATTTTCTCTCCTACCTACCCAGACACTGGGTGTTCAGAGTCTTCAGACTCTCAACTAATGCTCAAAACTTCTGTCTCCCCACCCTCATGAAGAACAGTTTTATCTGGCATCAAGACAGCAGCAGCCCTCAGACAAGCCCTTTGCATCCAGTTACTGGATTTGGGATTTGCATTGTCCGGTCACATATTTCTTGTCTGAAATGTTCTCATATTGGGGCAGGTAAAGAGAAGAGTAAGAAATTTTTAAAAAGCTGGACATTTTTAGCTGTTGCCTTTTCACTGCAGTGCTTACATATCTAGGTCACACGTTCCTCTTAGAGATGAGAACTAAACTGTGACACTATGTTACATGTTTAGGGCCCTTATATTTAATTTTGATACATAGGAAACTCCAATAATCCAAGCAGAGATTTAGAAGCTATGAGTAAGTTATATATTTTACATTTCCCTCATTGAAGAAGCGTATTTCTGGCATCATCAAAATGCATCCTAAATTTTTTGTCCTTGCTCTAGGACGTTCAAAAGAAGGTGGTGAATCTGATTGACCACCTGACTTCCATAGCTTTTGGCTCTGCACTCTTTCACTGTCGTTCTTGGTATCGTGGTTGTGTCACACCTAACAACAGTCTTGAATGATGATTCACTGACAAGTATTCTGTCATAAATGCGAACAGACAATAAAACATTAGCCCATTCTGCTGCTTCATGCTGCAAGCAGCTTTAAATGCTTAGTGGCTGATAAATTACAGTAAGCGTAGAATTTGGGAAAAGACTACAGATGCTGGTATGATCATTCCTGGGGCTAGAGGTAAAGGGGCCCAAAAGTGAAGAAGGGAAGGGAGGGAGGGAGAGGGCGAGAAGGGCCGGGAGACGCAGAGAGGCGTAGTCTGGACGAAGGTGCCTCCCGTCAGAATGAGATGCTGTCTTTCCAGAAAAGCCTAGGTCACATTTCAGGACATTCTATCCATGGCCAACTTGGTATCAAGGTGGAGAAGAATTGAACCTCTGGCCCTGGTCCCATGTGTCCCTTATGTACAGGAAGGAAGCTGGTGGGACCAGAGTGCCCAGTCTGTGAGCCCTCCCCCAGCACAGTTTGGAATCCTCGTGAAAAAGTCATACCTACGTTGCTTACACTAAATGTGTAAGTGATTTATTCCATTTAGGAGATGGCATACACATTTTTGGAAAGCCCAGGAGCTCATTCAAAAGTTGCATATTTAAGGAGGGCTGTTGAGATAAAAACCATGCATTTAAGAAGCACCCGGTCTGTTCTGATGCAGGACTCAGGTGTGGGGTGAAATCTCTCTAGCGTGAATGACGGAGCAGAGTGCTGCTGTCTCATCCCCACACGCACCCGTTTACTGCTGCATCCTTTAATAGCTCAGCTGCATATCTGGGCAGCTTCGTTAACCTGTCAGCTCAGCCATTCGCTCTTGAAGTGATGTATGGGGAAATTCTATCCATGCTAAATAAGACCCCTTTTTGCCATTATTAATAATATCACAGTGATTCAGAGTGTGAAGCCATTAGAACGGTAATAAAAAGAGACTGTCATTATTTCAACCAGAGAGCAGAAAACGAGAGGATCTTCTATAATTATGGACATTTGCAGCTGCCAGGCTCCAGTTGGGAGGGAAAATGCAGAGCAGAGCAGAGCCAGCCCAGCAGGCTGCCACTGCGGGAAAGGGCAGGCCAGGGGAACCCAAACTGTTGGCTTTCCCCCAGTCCTATTTGCCCTGAGAAGCACAAACAGGCTTGGCCTTCCTCTGATTGGTCTGCCCTGACCTCTCTCAGTTGTTTGGAGAGGAGGGCATTTAATATCCATCTTTCCATTGCATTACTGTTCATCGAACCACCCATGCTATGACTATACCACTATATACAATATACCTCCATATACCACTACAAACAATGGGTGCTTCAGAATATTCCTTTACAATTACAATTTTAGTAAGTAGCAGCTGTTATCACATTTGCTTATTAAGGCTGTATTTATGTTTCTATTACCAAAGTGCAACTTGATTCAAGAGAACTGTTCTTGTTTTTCAGCAAATCCATATTTGGCCTTTGGTAGTTTTTTTTGACTTAAGCAAATCATCTAAAATACAGCTTTGCATTGCAATATTCATCTAATATCAGACTTTGTTTTAACATCTAAGAGAAATTAACACCAGTCCTTCACAAAGTCTTCCAGAAAAATAGAAGATGGGATACTTTTAAACTCATTCTATGAGGTTTGCATTACCCTGATACCAAAATCAGACAAAGACATTAAAATAAGAGAAACTATAGACCATTATCCCTTATGAGTGCAGATGCAAAAATCCTCAGCAGAACACTGGCAAATTAAATCCAGCAATATACTAAATATATTACACACCATGATCAGTGAGATTGAACCTAGAAAATGAGGTTGGTTTAACATCTAAAAATCAATTAATGTTGTCAATCATCTCAATAGATGCAGAAAAATTATTGATATAATTCAACAGATTTTCATGGTAAAAAAACCACTCAGAAACCTAAAAATTGAAGGAAACTTTCTTAACTTGATAAAGGGCATCTATGAAAACTTACATATAACATTAAGCTTAACAATGAAACACTGAAAGCTTTCCCTCTAACATCAAGAACAAGACATGGATATCTGTTCTCATCACTTTTATTCAATGTTGTACTGGAGGTTCTATCCTGGACTGTTATATCAGAAAATTACATATAATGCATGTTGCTGAAAAAGGAAGAAGTAAGAAAGTATCTCTATCTGAAGATGATGTAATCTTGTACACACAATATCTGAAAGAATCCACTACAAATTATTGGAACAAGTGAGTTCAGGAAGGCTTCAGGATACAAAGTCAATATATAAGAACCAATTTTATGTATATACATTTACAATGAACAACCTGAAGATAAAATTAAGGAAACAATTCCATTTATACTAACATTGGAAAGAATAAAATACTTAGGAAAAATTTAGCAAAAGAAGTCCAAAACTTACACTCTGAAAACTACAATACATTGTTGAAAGGAATTAAAGAAGACCTAAATAAATGGAAATATATTCCATGTTCATAGATCAGAAGACTTAATATTGTTAAGATGGTGATACTTCCCAAACTTATCCATAGATTTGACACAATCCCTATTATGATCTCAGTTGAGATTTTTGCAGAAATTGACAAGTTGATCCTATAATTCATATGCAAATTCAAGGGATGAAGAATATCCAAAACAATCTTGAAAAAGAACAGTTTCCAATTTCAAAACTTATTACAAAGCTAAAGTAATCAAGATAGAGTGGTACTGGCATAATGATAGACTTGTAGATCAATGAAACAGAATTAAGATCCAGAACTAAACCCTAACATTTTTGTCAATTGACTTTTGAATAAGGATACCAAGACAACTCAATGGGGAAAAAATAGTCTCCAGCAAATGGCCCTGAGACAACTGGATATCTACATGAAAAAGAATGAATTTGGATCGTTACCTCTCAAATATATAAAAATTAACTCAAACTGAATCAGAGTTCTAATGTAAGAGCCAAAAGCACAACTAACAAGCAATGTCAGAAGCAACAACAACAAAAAAAGATAAATTGGAATTCATCATAATTTAATACTTCTGTGCTTTGAAAAGTGCCATCAGTAAAGTAAAAAAATACCCCACAAAATGGAAGAAAATTTTTGCAAATCATATTCTGACAAGGAATTTGTATGTATAATATATAAAAACACTTATAAATCAAAAAGAAAAAGTAACCCAAATAGAAATAGGCAAAGTATCCAAGTAAAAATTTCTCCAAAGGAGATGTACAAATGACCAATGAGCACATGTAAAGATACTCAACATCATTAGCCATCAGAGAAATGTAAACACGAAGTACAATGAGATACACTTCATACACACTAGAACAGCTGTAATCAAAACGGGTGATAAGAATGTTCTAAAATCGTGGTAATGGTCACACCATGCTACATATACAAAAAATATTGAATTGTACACTTTAATGGGTCACTTGTATATGAATTATAGCTCAATAAAGCAGTTATTAAAAAACAGAATAAATATTGGTGAATTGCACCTGCCTTTCATTTCTTCTTACTTTTGTCTCCTCTCCCTCCTCCAAACTTCTTGCAAATAGTAACCCATTTATTTTAGGACTTAAATCCCATTATACAACTCTCATAAATGACTGACTAACCAAGGCTTATGAGGTTATACCTTTCCAGAACAGTTACACTTTAAGAGCGGTTTTTAAAGAAATAAAAAGCTTAACAAACCAGTTTCTGCATATTTAATTTTTGGAAGATCAGCTACTAACAGAATAATTGGAAAGACATTGGAAGAAAAAACTAGTTGCTCAATTCATGACGTTGATCTGTAAGGTCACCTCAACTCTATTCCGGAACAAAATAAATCCAAATGTGCTTCTCTACAACCATGGGTCATTTTGAATGGTGCCAATTAAGTCCCAGGGGGGTTTATGGATGCTGGCTGGCTTCTATATCACCTACAGAACCTGAGAAGTCATCACCTCTAACTTGGTTGTCGCCTGGGAGGACACTTGGTTTATTCTGGTCTTTCTTCCTGGTCCTAGTGTTTCAGAAGGATGAGATCCACATCTGTGTGTCTGGGATCAGAATGGACTTGGAGCCTGGGGCCAAATCCAGAGGTAATCCTGGCACCTGGGAAAGCAACATTTTCACTGTAGGCTTCTCTGACTTTGAAAATACTTGTGGATCATCCTGAGGTCCTACATGAAGATGAAAAGACACTAAAACCTTACACCTTTGTTGTTTTTTTGTCATTTGAGTACTTAAATTAAAACAAATACTTGAACAATTTCTAAACAAAATTCTTTCGGTGTCATCAACCTGTATTCACCGCCCCGGCTTGCTGTGCTACCCATCCTGTGCTCCGGGAGAAATGTTGCCCCCCTGGTGGACATACTTTTGCAGTCCTGGAACCCTGAAGAACCAGGGGCTGTGTCACGCTGTGTGGCCATTTCCAGGGCCCTGGTTTAGGCTGCCTGTGAGTCCAGAGAGCAGATGAAGGAAATGGTCAGACCACCTTTCCTTTCTCATTCCCACATGCAAAGCAACAGCAACAACAGCAAAAACAAGCAGCAAAGATCTAAATTCCCTTGATGCCCCACAAATAGTCAGTGAAGAAGAGTTTGTGGATTTAAAAAAAAAAAAAGCATCAGGGAACTGAAGTTTAGTATTTGGCTACTACATGGGGTTAGGGAAGGCCTGGTCTCTTCCCAAAGGTCTGAGATTGTGGGTTAGTGGCCTTTCCCCCATCTTTGGACAAGCTTGTCTTCACTGGCCATTATTCCTCAATGTAGACTGCCTGGGACACTTCAAAGAGAAAAATCACATAAAACAAAATATGGCACTAAACTATTCAGATGTTTATGGGGGCTTATCATCTAGAAGTTTCCCCAGATGGTAAAATATGTACCTTATTACAAATCAAACTTAGAAATACATCCTAGCAATACTGAGAAGAAACCAGTTATCCTGAGTGCTGAGGCATAACCATTGTTAAGGAATCTCATTTTCCACCTGCATAATGATGGAGGATGTGGCAGAGGAGCCCATTGCTTGGCAGGACAAGATTTTATTTTTATATACTATGTGTAGTGTAGGAACATATAAATACAGCTTTATGGAGGAGAGTTTTGAGAGCATTAGTACTCCTAAAGCTGGCACTGTCTTTTCATTTTTGGGGTGAAAAAAATAGACATTGGATATATCCTTGTGTCTTCAGTCACAGCTGCTTTGTTGAATTTCACTCAGCTCTTTACACTAGTGGCTTCCCCTTAAACATCCCCTGTATTGGTCCACTTTGGCTGCTATAACAAAAATACCATAGACTGGGTGGCTTTTACACAACAGAAATTTGTTTCTCACAATTTTGGAGGCTGGAAGTCCAAGATAAGGCACTGGAAGATTCAGTATCTGGTGAGATCCCCTTTTCTTGTTCATTGTTGGCCCTCTTCTTGCTGTGTCTTCACAAGGCAAGAAGGGGCAAGGGATCTCTCTGGGTCTCTTTTATAAGGGCACTAATTCCACTTCTGGGGGCTCCATCCTTATTATCTAATCACCTCCCAAAGGTCCCACCTCTTAAAACCAACACTTTGGGATCAACATATGAAGTTTGAGGGGACACAAACATTCAGTCTATAGCACCCCTTCACCTCTACTTCCTGTAAGTGGGAGTTCCATTCATCTAATGGAATAAACTCAGGCTGATGGGGTGTGTGTTGTATGGTCATGACCCCTGTAAATAGCCTGGGGAACTTTAAGGAATAAACATGAGCTGGAATTAAATTGTAATGCCAAGTTCATCTCCATCTTTTGCCCCCTCTATAGTTGTATTTAGTTGTATTTCTGAAAGCTCTCATAATATTGTTGTTATTGCCAAATGGAAAATTGGATTTTCTGTAATGCTCCTCAATTTTCACATTGATTTTTCATCTCCACTAATACCAGATTAACAAATATCAATAGCACAAAGAAAAAAATAAATGTGCAGTGTTCCATATAATATTCAAAGTAGTATATGCAAAATATTTATCTCACAATAATTTTAACTCATCCCTAAAGCAAAGTATTCCTGATTTTCTCACTAGAATCAGTCCCCAGTGGCATCATGATTCCTTGACAAAAGCTCCTTTCATGGGAGGTACACTTAAAACAGAACTGGGTCGTGCATTTAGTAGAACAGAGGAGTGAGTTTTGAGTCAAATTCAGAGCTCAATGACCCCAAGCATGAATCTCAGAGGATATCTGAGGAAATCTCTCTGGTTGGAACATTTCTAGTCATCGCTTTTCTTTATAGAGTAAGTATGCTAAACATTTGAAGAATTAGCAGTTCCACAATTGGTATATTTTCATGGGGTAGATTTTCATGGTTTCTATGTCTTCTGCACATAGAAACTTCTTCCTCTCCCAACACACATCTGTCGATCAGGCTTCCACATCCCATGTCCTGCCTCTGTTTGAAAATACAACACTTACATTTGCACTTCATAAAACTCTGTAATTATATCAGCCGCATTTTTATATTATTACAATTTTCCACAACGATCTTTCCAATGTATGAATCAGTAAAAAATGTGATTATGTCTTGCAACACAGCTGTCACTGCACCTTTAAAAGGTGTTCTTTGCAATTATTTTTTTTTGTCCAGAAAGCACAGGCATAAAAGAGTGGAGACTGGGTTATATTATAATACATTTCTGTTGTTGATGTTCAGACAATGCCTCCAAGTCAGAGACCTCGTGGCCAGCCTGGTGTTTGCTGCTGAAGCTGCACAGCCCAACACCTGGAGTTGACAGGATACAGTGACTCTTTAAAACATCACAGTTTTACAGCTCAGGAGGAAAGTGGGCTAGAGCAACTGGCATGATACAGGACATATGACGGGTGGTTTAATCCAAACAAAAAGCGGGTCCAGATCTTCTGGGTCAATATTCATGGTCCTCACCATTGCCATGGTGGGAAATGCCAGAGTTTCTTAAAAACTCATATTGAAGCTGCCAGTTGGGAAACTTGAATGCCCCTATTTTACTCAAGACCTGCTAGTCTGTGGAGAGATTTCTTCTGTCTCCAGGCACACTCCCAGGGATATCCAACTAGAAGAAGTAAACAGAAGGGTCAAAATCAAAGCCAAACACCCAGGATATGTATTCTCTAAATATTCCACCATTAGGGATTCATTTATTTGGCAATGATGCATTGAATGATCATACTAAAGTATAATTTCTTCAATCCTTGATCTTATATAATAAGACAATTGGCAGGAACATAGGTTTTGTGGAGAGAGCTATATTGTTAATTGTGGCTGGAGAGAAGGAAGAGCCCAAGCACAGAAGATTCCAATTTTTCTCACTAGAATCATACATTAGGCACAGAGTATAATTCTTCAACAGAATATTTACTAACTTATAGATCTACAGTGATGTTTATTTTTTTTCTTCAAATTTCATATTAAAGTGTTTTATTTCTGTGTTCTATAAATCAACTATCATATTGAGAAAATGGTGCAACATTAGATTTAAGTTACTTTAATTTAATATTTTATAATAACTATAAAAGGACTAAAATTTTGGACCTTTAACAATTGTGAATTATGTTGTACACCTAAAACTTATATAATATTATATATCAACTATAACTCAATAATAAAAAATAAGTGTTTCTTTAATTGAAATCTTTGAATCCTGAGCTCAGAGGAAAAATGCGATCCACCACTTCCTATCCTAGTCTCCCAGTGAGGGAACAGAAAAAATCTCTCTGGAGGGTTTGAGATGCATCAAGGCTATTCATCCTGGATAAATTCTTCATGAGCGAATGTGCTGGTTGATTGTATCTGCTCCCATGATGTCACATGCTCTCAGGTTTAAACCTTTCTAGGTTGTGTCCTTTGGTTGCCTTTTGGAACCATGTAAGACCGATGTGGAAAGAACTGGGTTAAAACAGAAACTTGAGACATTACACCTGAATTTCATAATTTACATACAAAGAAACTGCCTTCCCAAGTTCTGAACAGCCCATTTTCAGCTGACTTGAGCCAGAATCCAGTCTTCTCTGACACTTTGGGGTCTTTTAGATGTACTCTGATGCTTCAGACAGGAAGGGGGTCACCAAGGGTGCCAAGAAAAGAAGCACTCAGTTCCAACCCAAGAGAGAAAAATGTGAATTCTACAACATCAAAGGAAATTTTGGAAGGAGTGGTAGATACTTTGTCATATCTTTAATTAGTGTGTGTACAGCCATATGTTCTTAGAGGCTAAAGACAGCGGGAGTTCTCACGCTCACCTGTCACGTTAGGGCACAATTGATTATCATTGTTTAACATGATATATGATTGTGTGAAAATTGTATTCGTGAGTCTGTCAAAGTAGAATCTTCGATTTGGAATTGAACCAGAGGTCTCATTTCAAATGTGCCCCTCTATCCATGAACAAAGCTTCCTGACATTTGGTGACCTGCTTCTTCTTGAAACTTTCCTTTTAAAGGCCAATCAGCCTCTGATAATGTTAACATTAACCACCTATTCGGGGAGCTTCACCACTACTTGGTTTGACAAGGTCCTTCCTATAAAGTGGAGCCGAGGATGCCCCAGGGCTCTGGGTGTGGTGTCTGCTCCCTCAGTGCCTGCTACCTGCCATTGCTCCAACTAGTCATGGGTCTGACCTGGTGCCCACAGGTCCCCCACTGTGCAGAGCTGCTCCACTCTGTTGCTTTTCCTTCCATTGGGTCTTCACGTTTTCTGCACACACACACACCCTCCCCTGCCCCCGACAGAGTGCTTTGCCTTCATTCTTGACTTAGTCATTTATATGCAGCTCGGTTACCATGGATCTCTCCTTGGTTTCTTTCATTAGGTCAGATTCCCTTGTTTTAGTCCATTCAGGTTCTTATAACAAAAATACTATAGTCAGGGTGGCTTATAAGCAACAGAAATTTATTTCTCACAGTTCTGGAAGCTGGAAGTCCATGATCAAGTCACCAGAGGATTTGGCGTCTGATGAGAACCCACTTCCTGGTTCATAGAGGACTGTCTTCTCACTGTGTCCTCATATGGCAGAAGGCACAAGGGAGCTCTTTGGGTCCTTTTTCTTAAGGGCACTAATCCCATTCATGGTGACCCCATCCTCATAACCTCATATAAACCAATTACCTCCAAAAGGTCCCACCTCCAAGCACTATCACATTGGGAGTTTCTGATTCAGCAGATGAATTTTAGGAACACACGTCATCTGGTCCATAACAGGTAGGCAGGTCAGTACTCACTCTGAATGTTCATGCAACTCAGTTGTGCAGGAGCTGTATAACAAGTCTTGTTAAACTCTGTCTTTAAAATCATCTGTTTGTGCCTAAGTCAGACACTTGTCAGACCAGCAGTATCCTTCCCTAGTAACCCATCACCACCCACCACACCCTGCCCCACCTCCAGATGGGGAAGTTCTGTGAACACAGGAAAATCTACACAGAGAACTGAACACCAGGTATTGGACACCCACCCACAGTCCTGTACACGCATTTTCCCAAGGTAGTGTTTTATTTCTGCTAATTCTAATAAATTACTCTCTTTCCTAAGGATAAGAATGATTTTTGATTTTGGCAACCACAGAACAAAGAATAAGCCCATATTGTGCAGGAAGCAGGGGTGATGCCTTTTAATGGAAAGGCCCTTCTCCTTCTTCTGTCATGTTAGAAAAGTTATTCCTTGAATTCACAGTCCAAAGTAAAACACACCCATTTTCCTCAGGATGTAACTCACATTTCCTCCTTCTAGCCAGGCGTGTTATATTCATTCAACCCACAGAAGTAAATGGAAGGCCCACTATGTCCAGTCCATGTGCCAGATGCAGGTATTGACAGCTGATCTGATCCCTGTTATGGTGCTTACCATCCAGGGGGAGGACACACACTCTCCAGAAATGACACTTATCACCACTGAATGTGATGGTGTAGTTAGTTCATGGGATAAATCATGTACCCTCTTGCATGTCTAATTCCATCTTGGCATTTGCTTCTCAGTAGATACAGATTAAGAAAAATTGTAGTCATTCAGATGGTACTTGAAGCCATAAAAAAAGACAGTATTAATGTTCCTCACTATGAAGGTAGAGAATAAGCCTCAAGCCTTAGCCTAGAAGAAGAGGAGCAGAAGAGAAATCAGAAATTCTACTTAGGGTGGGCAGTACACCAAGAAGCAAGCTGGTTTATGCTGTGGATTTCCAGATTTCAGGAATTGGAGGCAGGCACTGGTCCTTCTGCAGATAGGGATGAGGAATATCTGGAAACAGAATGAGTGGTGGAAAATCTGCATTAAAAGCAGTTAGACCCATAGAGCCTCTACTCTACTCCAGCTCAGGAGAAGACTGGAGACTTCCCATCTGCATTGAAGGGCACCAGGCATAATTCACCAGGAAGCCATACCGAAAACACAGAATCAAGTGAATGTCCACTCACTGAGTGGGGAAGACAAACCCCCCTGCTCTCAACTGTCAGCATGCTGGTGGCCAATTTCATGTGCCCAGGCAGCAGACTGGAAGGTCTTTCCAGGGAAGTCAGCTAGTGCAACTAAGAGTCAAGGGCTCCTTGACTTAGTTGCCCTACAGTGAAGCCCACCACTCTACAACAATACCCATACAGGGTTCCAGGCCCAGTTTTAATGTCTCACTCTTAAAAATACACAGACATCCACTGCTCAGGATTCTTGGGGGAAAGGGGCTATCATGAAACACAGAGAGCAGAATAAGCAAATAGGAAAAAAGAAACTTGGAGGGAACAGACAATGCCAAAAGGAGTAAAAAAGGATCTTCTAGTGAAACCCATATAATCAGTGGCTTTAGAGAAATAAGTTTGCAAACATGCACGAAGCACAGTATTCTATACAAAGGGAATATTCAGAGAGCAAAAACAATCTCTAGGCTATTAAAAATATTATGGTAGAAATAAAAAAGAAATTCAATAGGCTTTTTGGAAAATAAAGCTGAGTAAATTGCCCAGAAAGTAAAATAACAAGGCAAAGAAGTGAATAACCAGAGAGCAATGGAAAGAAAATTAGAAGATTGTTTTAGATTATCTGACATCCAACTGATAGGCACTGCAGAAAGGAAGAAAGGAGAAACTGAAAAAGAAGAAATTATCAAAGAAATACAATTCCCAGGATAGAAAGACTTAAGCCACCATATCGTAAGCTACCATGACATACCCAATGTGAAAATGAGGGCTCACCATTATAAAATTTCAGAACAATGATAATAAAGACGTTAAGGCATGAAAACGGGATAAATGAAAATAAAGAATGGGCAATTAGCATGTCATCAATTGCACCACTAGAGTCAGGACACAGTGAAAAGATGCCTTCAAATTTCTTCAAATTATTTCTAATTTATAATTTTATGTTCAGCCAAATGATGGGTTTCCACACTTGGAAAAAAAAATTACCCTGAAGGATTTTTCTTAGAATATACTCAAAAAGATGCTCCATCAAAACTAGAAACTGACCCTTTATTTAAAAGTATAAAATAATTGCATACAGGTAGCAGAATGTCTCTAAAGGATAAAAGCAAAGGCAATGTGAAGATAACTGATAGGATGACTACAATGCACCAGGGGGAGAAAGCAGCCTGGGTTGAAGTGACCAGAATGGAGATATGCAGAAAGAAAAAAATATATATAAGAAGGAGAATGGACAGATTACTTGATGTGTTTGAATTAATGAGAAGATGTTCTACTTAAGGAGGAAAATTTAGGGATCAATTACAGATAGAAACTCAGAAAATCAAGTAATAGAAAAAATTCAAGGTAATTATTAACTCAAGATAACATAAAAAGTGTTAAGAAACAGGAAGTAATTACAAAACCAAGTTTGAGATGTGAATTTTGACCTAGTCTTAATATTTTAGATACTAAATGCATTATTGGGAGCAGAGTGAGAGGGCTTAAGAGAGAGCTAAAACCTCATCTTCAGTAGCAAATCAATACATCACAGCTACAATGGAAAATAATTAAGAAATAACTATATCTGACTGTATTTAAAAATATAACTATGTTGTGGTCTTAAAGTACCGTTTCTTGTAAACAAGCCAAGGCTCCATGAAGAAATAGCAATTTGAGGTCTTAGGCATGAAGCATGCAACATAACATTAAATAATCCTGTCACACCAGAGAGTAAGGTAGCTGCTGAAGATGACCAGGACCACATTTAAGTAACTTGGTAGCAAAATTTAACTCAGGGGCTCTCACTAGCCAAAGGCGGGAGAATTTGGATATCAGTAGAATAATAATTGCAGTAGATTGAAACGCATCAAAAATGCCTACATCCTTGAGTTCATAAAGATTTTTAAAAGAAAATGCTAATTGATCACTGTTGGAAGATGCTAAGGAACTAACTCATTCTTTTGAAAACTGGTGAATACAGGGAAAAATCAAACATCCATCCTGACTTTCCATGTAAGGTGTATCACTGGACTTCCAAAGAGTAGAAGGGAGCACTATCTATGCAAAAACACTCCAGCTAATAAATGAAGGCAGAATAATAGAATCAGAACATCTCCATTTTGTCCGTCCCAAGGGATGAAAGGACCAAGTTATTGATCACTAATCCCTGCCCACACCACAAGATGAAAGACAACCAGACAATTCAGACTGAAGAACATAGACACCTTTGAGGCGATCTTGTGGGGGGCAAACTTGAACTTGATCAAACCTCTAGCTCCATTTACCAATGGGCAAGAGCCCCTGCTAAATGACACCACAAGGTTTCAGTCAACAAAATCCAGACTCTGGGAAACTCTATAGGACAAACGTCCTTTTCTTTAACTAATAAATTGAGAGGAAACTAACAAAAAGATATGAAGGGAGAATTTGTCAATTAAAGGAGTCTTAAAAAAATTATTGGAGTATAGTTGCTTTACAATATTGTGTTAGTTTCTGCTATGCAGCAAAGTGAATCAGCTATACGTATGTATATATCCACTCTTTTTTGGATTTCCTTCCCATTTAGGTCACCACAGATCCTTCAGTAGCGTTCCCTGACCTATACAGTATGTTCTCATTAATTATCTATTTTATACATAGTAGTGCATATATTTCTATCCCAATCTCCCAATTCATCCCACCCCCTCCCCTGCTTAGTATCCGTATGTTTGTTCTCTACATCTGTGACTCTATTTCTGCTTTGCAAATAAGTTCATCTGTACCATTTTTCTAGATTTCACATAGAAGCAATATTATATGATATTTGTTTTTCTCTTTCTGGTAAAGGAATCTTAAGAGACATTTCAACCACTCCCCCGCTCTCTCTCTTAGTTGAAGGTCTTGCCTTCTCTGACTTCAAGGTGGAAATGTAGGTCACTGGCAGGATGTTTATAATCCCTGCTCTCAAATCTACAAATACCCTGGCTATAGTATCAACTAAGAGCTTGGACTGCAGCCTGGTAGCTCTTTTCAAGTACCTGATGCTATTGGCAAACTTCTGTATCCTCACCACTTCCCTGTGTTCTCACCTCCTAACTGCCCCCCCCCCAGAGAGCAGGTGTGCAGAATTACTCACACTGGAGCCCCCTTCTCTTCTCTTCTTCCTCACTCTGTTTTCTCTTTAATATACATATATTTTTTTCTCTCTCTGTCTCCGTGCCAGTTCTCTCTTCACTCACACATTGCTCTGCCTACATTTTCTAATAATCAGACCTCCAGAAACACTGACTCTGCTTTCACTGTGAACAGACTCTCAGATAGGCAACCCACCTGTCGTTATAGGTCTAGTGATTTGGAAATGACAGGAAATGAAAATGGGAGAATAATGACTCAGCTGATGTTGGAGTAGAGACATGTAGTGTGTCTGTCTGTTTCTCTTACACACACATACTCACATTAAAAAAACCTCTTCCATGTGCATAAATAACTGGTATTTATCATTCTGTGATAAACAGACCCCATCAAACCAAGTACTAATGAGATAATAGCAACAAAATCCTAAGTACAGGAGAAACTACTATTTAACATACCTTTACCTAATTGTTTACCCCCAAATAATACAGGGAACAAAAAGATTCCCTCAGGAATGCCAAGTTTCCTGAATCCTGTAGTTCAAACCAAGAATGAGTGAATAAAAAGCCTCCTTTTGAAAAGGAAGATTTTGACAAAAGTGACTCTGATTATATTTCATTTCTAACATTCAAATACTGGAGGAAAAAGGAAAATGAGATTTATAGAACAGAATTCAAATCTCATATATTTCATATAGCATAAATTTAAATTGATTATTATGTTCCTCGGGAAATTTCCTTCTTCAGAATATTTAATTCAGTACAAAGTAAGTGTGTGTGTGAGCTACCAGTGCATATTAGCGAGGGCGCCAGCTGGAAAGGAAATTTATATGAGAAGGAGTCTGTAATGAAGGGACTGTATGAAACATGGGAAGGGTTAAGAGAACAAATGCTGAGGTGCTGGACACAAGTGATACCAGAGAGCTATCACTACTTTAGAGGAAAGGGTGCTCCTGGAGTCCAGAATGACCCCAGGTCCTAGAGGAAAGACCACGGGGAAGGACCACCCCAGAGAGCCGTTGTCACAGATGGACGGACAGCTGGCCACCTGAGATGTACAACTGAATGATGAGGAAGCAAGGAAGAAACACTGGCTCCCTCTCTTCGCACCTGTGCTCCTCCTCCTGCTGACTGAATCCAACCTGGACCCTGGTCTGGGACCCAAGTGATGGTTGGCACAGGGGAAAGCTGCCTGGGATGAAAGCAGGGCAGACAAGGGCAGGAATGCCAGGTGGAGAGTGGACATGGCAGGACTGGAGAGTAAACAGCACCCAGGGTTACTCGTCTCCTCCTGAGTTATGTATATGTGTTTCTTTCTGGACACAGTTACCTCGAGGCATCTGGCACCAGATAGTGATACATCTTTCTTCCTTCACTGACTGTTATGGTTGCTGTTATTTGAGCTTAATGACCTAGCTGGAAAACTCTGAGTTTTGCCAATGTTTTAGATTCAGTGTCCAAGCTCAGAAGTGTTTGGGTTAAATTTCTGGTTGTCATTTGCTATTTCCACCCCACAGGAAATTAAATCCAGATTACTTTGGTGGAACATGAGCAGGTCTATGTGTCAAAAATATATCAGCTGTCCTGGTTGATCATCATTTAACTAAGTGATTTTTAGGTACAACCCTCAGGAACTCAGTCCCTTGACCATCAACTACATCTGTCAAGTTTATGTCCATTGCACCCTCACAGAGTGTATATGGGTCATGTACAAACCCAAATTCAAAGAGTGGCAGATGCTGAGCTACCCAAGGAATTAGAGATGGGTGGGTGAGGAACTGCTCCTCTCCCCAGAGAGACCCAGATTGCTATGAGATCTGGGTAATAGGAAGGTTTCATCATGAGGGTTCAAGTTTACAAATTCTTCAACTTCCAAATGTGAAACCTACTGTGCTTTATTAAAGAAGGAAATGGGAAAGAATGACCCACAAGAAATGCACATCTGGACTAGGTTCCAATCATAACCTTGTCCCTGCTTCCTGTTTTATAGTTGAACATATAGTCAGTTTGGCTCGGGACCAAACTGAAATAATCACATTGCAATGCCTCCTCTCCCTCTCAGCCCTTTGCTGGTTAACCCAAGAGGCTGACTCACCACAACTAGTTATTTCCCTGTCCACGCCCTGGTTTCCTCATTATATCCTCTTCAGTTATCCCGTTGTCTGAGCCAACTTTTATTGGTTGAAATTAGACTGATAAAGCTATTGAAACATCTTTGCTTCTGTTCTAAATGTGATAGGAAGATATTGGAGGGTTTTGAAGGAAAAAAATGACACAAGCTAATATATGGTTTTAACCTATCACTCTGGCTACTGTATGATAAACAGCCTAAGACTCTTATTAGCCTAAGACAGTGCATTCGTGCAAACATAAGGTGTTGGTGGGTTAGCCTTGCTTGGGTGCAGTGCAAGTGGTAAGTAAGGGTCATATTTGGTGTTTGCCTTTAAGATAAAGCCAGCCAAACATACTGATGGCTTGGATATGGGGCTTCAGGCATCAAAGCTGTCCCTCAGATATTCGCCTGAACAACTTGATAAATGAGCGTATCATTGACTACAGTGGGAAACTGAGGGAACACTGGCAGGAAAAATCAGGAGTTTTGTTCTGGACATTGTAACTGGAATATTTCCTTTAGATGTCCAAGTGGTGATGTCAGAATACATGAGTCTGGAGCTCAGGACCGAATATAAGCATTTGAGAGTCTGCAGTTTCTGCAGTAATTAAGGATTGGGATAACACAAGGTCACCTGAAGAGAAAATACATGGAGAAGAATTCTAAGGAAAGAGTCCTACAGGACCCCAAAATTTAGAGGCTGAAAAAAAAGGGAACAAGAGAGGAAAATGGTCCCAAGAGGAGCCTCCATTTAGACAGGAGGGAACCCATGTGAGTTTCATTTTTCTTTTCCTCTAAAAATGGGCTACTGTCTGTAGAAAAGTGGATGCTGGAAGACAATTGTGACTCATATAAATTATATAACACAAGACCAAGGGAGCAATCCAGTGCATTCTCCCTAAAATAGCTCTGTGCTCATCTGTGTGTGCATGCGTGCACCCACATACACACTCAGGCCCGTCTTCACAGACATGATGTTAAGCTTCTGTCTGCACATTTCTCCACCTACAGCCATATAGAAATGAAGACACGTGATCCCTGGCAACCTATTCTAAATATAACTAGTCTGTTTTACTTTTCTGGAGGATCAATTTGACATTTTAATTATGTGTAAAAGTTCAACCAAATATATTACTATTGAATATTTTGACAAGGTCTTTCATTCTATGCTCTCATTGAGATTCCAGGAACCCACTGCTTGGCTATAATTACATAAAATGAGAAAACAATAAAAGAAGGAGTGGGCAACTTGCCCATTGAATACTTGGAAATAAGCCTTAGATTTCTGAGCTCCTGCCTCTTTGTTATCTATTGCTGCATAACGAATTGCCCAGTACTCAAAACAGCATTTATTATCCCATTACCCCACAGTGTTCATGAGCCAAGGATCTGGAGGTACCTTAGTTGGGTGCCTCTGTCTCAAGGTCTCTCAAAAGACAGTAGTCGAGGTTCAGCTGGGAGAGGATCTACATCCAAACACTCTCACGTGGCTGTTGGTGGCCTCAGTCGTGGCCGTCGGCCAGAGGCACTGATTCTTTGCACCTGGACCTCTCCATAGGGCAGCTCGCAGCCTGGCAGCTGGCTTCCCTCCAAGAAAGTGAAAGATGGAGCCCAAGGTGGAAGCCAGTATTCTCGCAGCTTAATCTCAGAAGTGACGCCCCATCACTTCTGTCTACCATATTTGTTAGAAGCCCGCCATTAAATCCAGCCCACCCTCAGAAGTGGGGACACCACAGAGGGGGTACAGTGGGTCCCTAGGTGATGCTGCTTCCAACCCATAGCCCAGGGAGCTGCATTTCTTGACACAGTGCTAAAAGACTGTTCATATATGACACGGATGCTCTGTAGTTTCAGATATTCCATAACAATTTTTAGGCTCCACTCTGCACACGTCTGGAAATTGGCAGACAACGGGGAGACAGTGGTGCTGTATTCCACACTGCGGTGATTTTCCTGCATCTCATCTCATCTCAACGCATTTCAACTGAGCAGCAGCCATGTAGCAGGAACAGGAACTTGGCAGTGTAGGTTACCTTAATGAACACTTTAAACAAAGTCTTCACCATCTGTTCTGCTTCCTAATTACAAACCTACACTCATTTGCAGTTGTATCATTAAAAGTGAAATTCTGGTGAAGTGCTCTAAATGCCTGTCAAGCTTTTCCTCTTGATTCTATACTAATTTTCTCAGTTGTGAAATCCTGAAGTCCAAGACATCTCATTTGAGGCAAACACATAGAAAACAATATTTCTGTACATACAGTATTCAAAAGTATGAATTCCTTTTTTTTTTTTTCCTCTCTCTCTGTCTGTGAAACTCAGGAATTCTTTTTAAGAAGGATTTTACATTTTAAATTCCCCAAATGTCTTTGGTAATTTTAGCTTGCTTTAGGGATAAGGAGAGGATTTAAATGAAAGCCCTTTAAACAGGAATTAAACTCATTTGCACAATTTAAACCTATAGATTTCTCCCATGAGCATGATGAGGCATTTTACAGAGTTTAACTCTGCAAATATTGGTTTACTTCTTTGCTTCCCCCTCTAAGGAATTATTCATCAAGATGAACTCTAAGGCAAATCAAGAGATACCAAAAGATATGATGTGTAGCTTTTAAAATAATCTGCTCGTATTCAAAAGATAGTAAGCAGTTTTGCATCTCAAAGGATGCTAGAGTTTAAGAAAGCATGGATGCCAATCACTAAGACCACTGTTGTGGCTGCATAGGTAAGCAGGCAGGCACTGTGGGCCTTCTGAATATGCATGACCTGCAAAAGAGCAATTCCCAGTAGCCCTCCCCCACACACAAACTGTGAAACATTCTCTGGCAGCCCTCTGCCTTCACTGAATGCAGGGAAGCATGGCTAACACCTCCCCCATCCACTAGGTACTGGTGATGGGCATACCCTGCCAGTTCAAACAGTTTTGTTGAAGAAGTGGCACATGTGTGCTTGTGCCTAGAAACACCAATCACCTGGTCCAATGCCTTTTGTCAAATCAGCAGATGTTTCTGATTGGTAGACAGGCCAGCGGTGGACACAGGTCAGCACTGAGTCTGTTGAGTCTATGCGCAAGGCCGTTTGGGCTGTTTCCTCGGATTCGTCAGCCTCAGAGACCATAGGTGCAGTAAGATTCCTGGGGCAGTGATTGGTCCCATGCTGCAGAGCTGCTCCGGACCCCAAAGCAGGCATGACAAGTGGCAAAGAATCTTGGGGAGAATCTTGGTGGAGAAAGCGGCCTCAGATTTCCATGCAGGCCCAAGGCTCTAATTGGAATGTGTCTGCATGTTCTCCCTTTTGGCCAGGTTTGTATAAATCCCCCACTCATATTCTCACTATTTACCCAAGGATGGCCTGTCACCCCATCGCAGAAGACCACAGTGTCCTGATTTTCTCAGCCCAGGCTGAATTGTGCTCCAAGAATCACCTCTTATCCTATTGAATGGTGCATGGAGAATGAGGTCCCACACTATTTCAGCAGCACCTAATTCTGCTAAAGTCTGCTAAGCAAATAGTTTCACAAAAACTGCTACTGCTGTTACAGGCTTCCAAATTTCCTGTCATTACAAGATGCTGGAGTTTTAAAACATAAGTCTTCAAATGCAGGTGAGAAACAGCACACTAGTTAGTGCAGGTACATCGAGGGACTATTTATTTATTTATTTATTTATTTATTTTAAATTGGGGTATAGTTGCTTTATAGTGTTGTGTTAGTGTCTGCTGTACAAAGAAGTGAATCAGCTATAAGTATACTTATATTTCCTCCCTCTTGGACCTCCCTCCCTCCCACCCTCCCACCATCCCATCCATCTAGGTCACCATAGAGCACTGAGCTGAGCTCCCTGTGTGGGGGGTGGGATGAATTGGGAGACTGGGATTGACATATATACACTACCTTGTGTAAAATATATAGCTAGTGGGAAACTGCTGTATAGCACAGAGAATATTTTAAGGGCAGAACCTTCCAGAGAGAGAGTTTGCTGAACACATGTTAACTAGAGGTGAATTCCTTTTATTCTAAGAAAGCAGGGGAAAGTTGGTGAGTATCTCAAAGTGCTTACTCTGGACTTTTCTACATTCTGGGTAGTGTGAGATGTTCCCATCCCTGGGGTGCTTGCTTTCTTGTGTGGAATCTGGGACTCTATACCTGAAAATTTATGAAAATAGTGCTCTATAGTCTGGAATCTGAGGACAGAGGAGAAATAATAAGCATGGCAAAAATTCAGAATGGAGAGAACACAGATGAGCATAGATTCCAAAATAGAAATTGTCGATAGAAAATAAGCTGAAGATAGAAGAAAATTGCACATGAAAATGTATGGAAACAACCAGCTATATTCTCTTTGGATCAAATATTATTATTATTGTAATGAGCTTTTTTAAAACCTATTTTTATTGCTGGAGAGTAATACTTGTTCATTTTTGCTTTCTTTTTTTTTTAATTTTATTCTTTTTTATTGAAATGTAGTTGATTTACAATGCTGTGCCAATCTCTGCTACACAACAAAGGGACTCAGTTATACACAGAGACATTCTTTTTTCATAATCTTTTCCACTATGGTTTATCACGGGATATTGAATATAGTCCCCTCTGCTATACAGTAGGACTTTGTTGATTATCCATCCTGTAAAATAGTTTACATCTGCTAATCCCACACTCCCAGTCCTTCCTTCCCCCACCCCCAATAATTGTTCTTAAGGGAATTGTTCTTGATGCTTTTTTCTAAGTATTTCTTTGTTCAGCCTTTTCACAACTTTTGAGCCCTTGTGAAAGGTGACGAGCGCTCGGTTACTATTTGGAGCTCTGATGTAAGCTGTTTTTGGAGGTGGAGCCCCAGACAAAAGATCTGGAGTCCAGAATGCTGGGTTTGGTGGCTGGTTTTGTGACTTGAGATTTCCCAACAGAGTCCATTTCTCAGCAGATCCTGGGAGCGTGCCACATCCTATACTCTGTAGGACAGACAACTGATCTGGAGACATTGCATAACTGGTAAAACACTATACAAAAACTAACTCCTATTAAAAGTGATCATTGTGGAATTTGTAAAAATGTGCAGAAAGTCTCAAGTTATGTGGATTCAAACTAACCACAAATCCCATCCAGTCATGTCTGGTGATTGATTAAAAGACATCGGTGTGGGCGAGGAGACATAGCTGGTGGGAGTTGTTGAGAGCTATCTTGGCCGCTCCAACTTTTACATCCACTAGTGACTACACCAGTTCCCATGCCTTGCATCCTTCGAGCCACGAAGTGCTTAATGATGTCTAAACAAAATTTCCCGTGCTTTATACTGACTGCCATTGACCTATCTCCTCTGTATTAAAATCTGTCTAAACTCTAAAAAAGCAATTGGTTCCTGATCCTAACCTTGCCATATTCACAAGCAGAAAGCTTCCTTGTGCACACCCGTATCTCATCTGCCATGTGGAAAACTGACCACACATTTCACCCTGTACTTTTACTTCATGAAGTGCCCTGGCTTTTCTTGTTGCAGAGCCTGGAATGCGCAAGCTGGCCACATCTGGCTCACCCTGGATCATAGTGGCTCAGCAAGAGCTACCTGAGATCCCCAGCTTTACCTGGGACACAAAAGGTCCTGTGGTCACACATTCTGGTAGCTCCTGCCTCTTCTTGGTGGTACAAGAACAAAACACACCCCATGCATTTCTGGGAGGCCCCAAGGGCTATGCACACATACTCTTCAGTCTGGCCAGCTCTCTGTGTGGCATCTGCCTGTCACCACCCTGATGGCTCAGCTGTCCTCGACCCTGAGAGCCAGGTACCCTCACCCTCAGGCAGATATAGGCTGTCTCACTGCTGTGGCTCTCACCCCGGGCCTTCAGCTTGACAGAGTGTCTTTCTGCAGCTAGAGGGAAAGAATAAGATCACATACCTACCCTCGTCATATGGAAATGACAGTAGGTTACCAAAGGGACCTGCTTGGGTCTCATGTCATCATTTGCTTTTGGGAGAATGGATCTTTGAGGTATTACCTGTAACCCTACCTCTGCATGACGCCTCTAAATGGGTCACTGGGTAGCCAGGCCAGAGAAGGATCAGCATGGTGGACAGCAACAGTACTCAGAGTTGCCCTCGCCCAGCCTGATTCTGTAAACCCAGGTCTGAGGGGGGGACCCCTCTCTCTCAGTGAACTGATAGCCAGAAAGCCCCAAAGTTCTTGTAGACACAGCCCTGTAGGCATCCCTTAGATGTCCAGGCAATCACCAACACCTGCCAGGGCCAAGTGCATGTAGGTGCCTGCCCCCCAAGGAAAAGACACCATTTCCAAAGTGCTGGGGAGTCCTAGTACCCTGCTATTCCATAATGAAGTGTAAATCCCAGGGCTATGCCAAAAGCTTCCCTTATTCATGCACAAATCATTAATCTGTTGAGCTTTTCCATTTACTTTTACCTGGGCATGCTGCCTCCCAAACAAACAAAAATTCCCTTTAAAATAATTACCTCCATAATAATGAGGCCTACAGAACCCATATTCTTTCATGATAGCAGAAAAATTTAAGGTGCAAACGAAAAGATAATAATGAGTCATCTAACATTTATAAGGCAAGTCAGCCCTCATTTTCTTTGTTGTGTATGAATTGCTTCCTTCTTAGCAATAAATCATTCACTCAGTAAAAGATAAACATTTCATTATTATGACATGTGAGGTCCATATAGAAAATACTTACTACAAACAGTTGAAATATAAAAGATGCAGCTGTAGTAGAATTTGTCATTTCAGTTCTCCAAGTGTCAAAAAATAAATGTAAATATTGACAAGTTACTCACGCAAGCCATAATAACAGATTAAAAAAATATATGACTGCTCTACAAGGCCAGAAATACAAGATTTGGGGTGTGTTCAGGGGGGCTGTGGAACTTGTATTCTTTGATTATGAACTGCAAAGTCATTATTTCCACCTGGCGGTCATGAGAGGCATGGCAAACAGGTTTGGAAACACTGGCACTGCCAATGGCTGTAGAAACCCAGGATATTTTGTTCCCTTGTTCTCATTTTGTGCCAGTGGAAGGCAGCCTGGGAAACATTCAGAATGACAGGAACCTGGTGGAAGAGACAGGAAAACTATTTAGGAACAGATTTTAAAAAGCAAGCATCACCATTTTCTGTAAGTCAGGCACTCAATAAAATAAGTTTTTCTGAACTCATTAGAAGGGTCAAGAAGTATTGCTAAAAGCCGGAGGAGTTCATAGCAATATGTAAATATGAATGTGATTTCAACCACTCTTTCCAAAACAGAAAAGAGAATCATTTCAGAAGACCAGCAAATGGAGACCATTTACCTGGCAAGAGAGAGTGAGGTGTTTTTGAATCCCTCCAATGTGTGTGTCAACCACATTGCCCATTGATAGTTTCATGGGTTCTTTTTCTCAAGTCAAATGTTAAAATAAGGGAACCTGAATGGAATCTAATGGGGTGACAATACCTTTTTGGGGATGTTACTGCCCTGGGAATGCAGGCAAACAACAGAATGGGGAGAAAACAAGGACCTGCCCATTATGGTTCTATTTACATTTTTCTTATCAAGATTATTGTATACTTGGATCACAATTACTCCACTTTTTCCATGCCATACATTCTAAATTAGGCTTGAAGCCTCCCCAGGGTGCTGCTATATCTTACACTTCTTGTATTTCTTTTATTTCCCCACATCTCTTGAAAGCCACAACACAGAGAAACTTTATAAATACTTATTGGGTAAGCAAATGAATTGTCCATGCGGAGGGGTCGATTTAATTACATATCTTGCAACAAAATTTACCCAGAACTCTTGTTATTGTGACATACAAGAAACCTTTAAATGAAAAAAAAAAAAGGAATTTTTATGGGTAAAGAATAATACAAAATGTGGAAATACTTCTTAGGAAGAAAATTTTTACACATTAACATTAAAAACAGACTTTATTGTAACCTCTGAAACAGGAGGATGGAATAAAGTGATGTTGATACGTAAGTTCTGAGTTTCTTTGCTTCTGTGCACTCTTACAGTTTAATTCAATAACCAGCTTGGATCTCTTTTTTTTTTTTTTTTTAACATCTTTATTGGAGTATAATTGCTTTACAATGGTGTGTTAGTTTCTGCTTTATAACAAAGTGAATCAGTTATACATATACATATGTTCCCATATCTCTTCCTTCTTGCATCTCCTTCCCTCCTACCCTCGCTATCCCACCCATCTAGGTGGTCACAAAGCACGGAGCTAATCTCCCTGTGCTATACGGCTGCTTCCCACTAGCTATCTATTTTACGTTTGGTAGTGTGTATATGTCCATGCCCCTCTCTCACTTTGTCACAGCTTACCCTTCCCCCTCCCCGTGTCCTCAAGTCCATTCTCTACGTCTGTGTCTTTATTCCTGTCTTACCCCTAGGTTCTTCATGACCTTTTTTTTTTTTTTCTTAGATTCCATATATATGTGTTAGCATACTGTATTTGTTTTTCTCTTTCTGACTTACTTCACTCTTTATGACAGACTCTAGGTCCATCCACCTCACTACAAATAACTCAATTTCGTTTCTTTTTATGGCTGAGTAATATTCCATTGTATATATGTGCCACATCTTCTTTATCCATTCATCTGATGATGGACACTTAGGTTGTTTCCATCTCCTGGCTATTGTAAATAGAACTGCAGTGAACATTTTGGTACATGACTCTTTTTGAATTATGGTTTTCTCAGGGTATATGCCCCAGCTTGGATCTTAAATACCTAAGAAATTACCTGTGTCTGTATCATCCTCCCAGTTGTTCATAAAGCTATTTAACACTGCTTTTATTCAGTTTGTGTGAAGTTGAATGGAAGAAAATATCTGGGGTTTTAATTATGAAGAACACGTTCTATAATTTAATATGAAGCTCAGAGACATTTTATTCTTATTTACAATTGTAGGTGTTTTACTGCATTCATTTATGATTAGAGTTTTAGGATCACTAACTGGGCTTATCCTGCTGTTAGCTCAGCCGTGACAAAACCCTGGAATGTCATTGCCAATTGTATGCTTGGTGACACACACAATGGCGGAATGAGGTGGTTAAGTCTTAGTTATCTATTTGGAGATGGCTCCTGTTGGTTGAGTAAAAAATTATTTCTAAACTGTCAGCTTATAGAATCAACCTTTTGTATTTTAATAAATTGGTTCAGAGAGCTGCCCAGACCCTGTTTTGTTGATGCACATGTAACCCCCTATGAACAATGATCATCACAGAGGAGTGATTTGACAGAATTTATATTTTGGGATAAGATCATCAATGTTTGAAAGAGTTTTCACTAAGCCATCTCTCCCCACTGAGCAGCCCTGGCCATGTTAGGGATGCCATAGGGCAGTTAAAACATCTCTCTCTCTTATGTTCCGTACAATAATGCTATCCAGAACACTCAAAATACCATCTGGCCATAGCCATTTCTATGTCCTTTGTAATACAATATGCACTGCTCTGGGTAGACGATTGTTCAACATAATAAAAGTAGTTAGAGATAATTTGGTGGCTTACTCTCTGAAGGATTTTCACAGGGACAGATACTTTTGAATTACAGACAAAATCCCTCAGATTCTGCCAAAGATTCATGCCAGAGTTGTCATCATTATACATCTCAGAGCATTTGTTCTTGCCAGCAACGAATTAATGAGATGATATCACTCCTAATCTTTGAATATTATGAAATAGAAACAGAAATAAAAGAATGGTGAATGAGGGGCCTCATTATAGAAGAAACAATTTTCTGTTGTTGCAGAGGAAGACCATCTTAGCAGATGAAACCCGAAGAGAGTTCTGGTTTCTCTAACCTTCACGAATAGAGTCTTGGCAGAAGTGAGCAGCACTTGTCTACTGAAGTAGACAAGATCACCTCTGTCCATCAGCACTAACTCCATCCTCCCCCCGGCCCCATACACACTGTGAGCTCCATTAACTTCAAAACTTCTTTTGCTCCCTTCTTTTGCTTCCTCTGGCCATCTTGTGGGGACCAGAATCATCTGGAACAACATGAAACCTTCCTTAGGTAAATCCATGCTGCTTCACGCCATGCAAACCATGTTAAAATACAACAAAGGTCCTTCTCTTATCCTGGAAGAGTGCTGTTTCAATAAGTTTAAATTCCTCTGGTGAGTGACGCACCATTGAAATAAATACAAGCAGAATAGTCAAGTTAAAAGGCGCTCAAGTTCCAGCAGATCTTTAAGAAGCCATGTGAGTTTGGGTAAGTTCTTTCACTTCTCCTAGCTTCTCTGTTCTCATTCTCATGATCACAGAGGGCTTTCTGACTCTATGAATCCATGATTCTCTGAATGTCATAAGGTAAACACATTTCTTGAAATAAGAAAACTATGCAGAATACTTTTTTATTATATTATAGAGGACATGTGATCTTTATATTTTCATTGTGTATTCATCTACTTATTATTTTTAGTTACAGCTAGATGGATATTTAGGTAGGTAGGTGGATGGATAGATACTTAGAAAGAAGGGTATACAGATGGATGAATAGAGAGATAGACAGAAAGATGGATTTTAGATATCACAGGTAATACAAACTGGGCATAGGCAAAATCCCTATTTTAAGGATCAGAGATCGAGGAATAGGCTGTAGCTCAATCTGCCATCTGGTCAACAGTATTCATCAGTATGAAAGCACATGTGTGAGTGTACAGTTCAGGCCATATGTTTGCATTTTGGGAATCTGAGGTGAGGGAAAAGAATGTGTGCTTTTATAGATGAGCTTTCTACTCTGGTGTGTTTCTTGGAAGAGTCACTTTTCCTGTAAAAAAAGAAAAAAAAATCATTTCTTACATGATTTCAAAGTAAATCAGTTGTTTTTCAAACTTATCAAACTGTCCAATTATATATTAGTTATTAAAAAATCATAAAAGCTTGAAGAGTCTTAAAAGGCAATTTAGTTTGTTTACATGCCTCTAGGCAGGACTTACACACAAACCAACAGGGATCATTGGTACCCTGCCAAATGACTATTTTTTGACCCAAGCAATTATTTTTTTTCTAATTAGTGGTGTTAGCCTAAGATTCATTTCTTAAAATTAATGAGAACAGTTGCTAGTTGCTGTTCTAATATCACATTCAGAACATGGAATCCATCAGGACAGCCCAGCATCTTATCTTGGGCTGTGCCATCGCTAAGTAGCCACTGACAACATCTCTGAGGCTGGCCAGCGGACAGTGAGCGCCACTGTAGAAGAAAAAATAATCACCTTAAATATGCAGAATTCAGCGTCTTTATTGTTGTGTTAATTGCTGTCATTTAGAAAGCCTTTCCTGTTCTTATACCACAAATGGCCCCATCAGTTATGCCCAGAGAAGCAAAGACAAGGGAGTGTGTTCTGGAAATCTGATCCAAGGTGAAGAACCAGATAATGTATAACAAATGACAACAACAACAGTATTGATCCTTGCTGTAGGATCCCTTTCAGGTGTCTTTTTTTTTTTTAATTGGCATATAGTTACTTTACAATGTTGTGTTAGTTTCTGCTGTACAATGAAGTGAATGAGCTCTATGTATACATATATCCCCTCCCTCTTGGACCTCCCTCCCAGCCCCATCCCATCTTACCCATCTAGGTCATCACAGAGCATGGAGCTAGGCTCCCTGTGCTTTAGAGCATGTTCCCGCCAGCTATCTATTTTACGCATGGTAGCATATGTATGTCAATCCTAAACTCCCAATTCGTCCCACCCTCCTCTCCCCCCACTGTGTCCACATGTCCTTTCTCTACGTCTGTGTCTGTCTTTATGTAACTATGTACACAGGTTTTCTAGTCTCTGAGAACTCTGGATGAACATTGATACATCGAGATGATATTTAAAACCATAATGTACTCAATCAGCTCAGCCAAAAGCCAGTTACTTAGTTCCCACATAATTGGACATGGATTGGTTTCTGCTGTTGGCAAAAGTCATTATTTAAACACAGCAGTTCCCCACGTACACGCATAAGAACCTAGAGCTCTAGCTCTCGTATGAGTGCTTACAGAGCACAGGGACACAGAGCAGCTCTTCTCCAAACGTGAACGCTTTACGGAGGCATTAGCTGCAAGGCCTACTTAAGAAGAAGTTTCGAGAAATTTGTATTCAGACAGTCAATATAATGTTTCTCTGAGGAAACTCTTGCTAAGAGAAACTTGAAACAAACTGACTTAGCTTGATGGCTAAACAGAAATTTAAGGGGTGTGCCCTTCTCTTCCTCTTCCTCCTGTGCCTCCTTCTCTTCCTTCTCCTTTTCCTTCCTTAAATATAATAAAACAGACCTTTAATGATTATTTGTGGACAAGATTCAAAATGAAGATTTGGTCAATATGTCTCACCAGGAGGTTCCAATGGAAGCACTTTATCTTAGTTAACAGTCCCTAACAGCCAGGTTTGGTTTAGAAAGCAAACACTGAAATAATAACAAGAAAATGAACATATTTCAACACCCTTGAGTAGCAGCAGCATAGAGTTACATCAGCACTGTTCCTCCGGAGGGCTGGCGTATAGTCTTCTGATGCACATTTCCTGTGAAAGGACAAGCATGAGGCTTCTCTGCTCCTCTGGTAGCAGCTTGAAGACACTGAAATCTGATGACATGGAACAAATTGTCTGCAAAAGGGTTTCAAATTATGTAAACTGACTAAGGTGCAGACATTACAATGCAGAGCACCTTTCTCTTGAGAACCCAAGCTGAACACAATCAGGTGTCATAAAATATGTTGGTACTACCCAGAGAAAGAGGGTGTGATGGGAGGAGGTGCCTCTTTCTCACTGGGTGGGAAGGAAGGTGTGTCAGCATCCGACTGGAAAGGCAGGCAAACAATGGGTCATCTTGCAAATGGAAGAGTTTAGTGATTGTGTTTAGGACTACTAGGTGAATTTATTTTTAACTTTGTAGAAAATAGAGAAAAGCAAAGCAAAGCGAAAGCAGAGTAATGGAGTCTAATGTTAAAACAGAGAGCCTCACCCAGAGGATTTTCAGAGGAAAGAAGGGACATGATAATCACAACCCCTGGTGCTGACTGCAAATTTCAACAATGTCTTCCTGTCCCCATCTCCAAAGTGCCCTTCAGATGTGGGGTAAGTTGTTCAGCTCTTCTCTCCACAGCAGCTCTCAGGATGCCAGATACCTGTTGAGACCCAAAAGACTGGCCCTCAATATTTAGAAACTTTAATTTTAGATTTTGAATTTTTCAGAGAGCTACAGATCCCTGATCCAGGTACTTTAGACATGTTACCTCCCTCTAATCTTGAAAATGCAGTATTGTTGCCGAGTCCAAGTTCACACTTCTTGGCACACAACAAGCTGATCAATCTAGAGATGAGGTGTTGGAGCAAGGAATAGTGACTTTATTCAGAAATCCAGCAGACCAAGAAGATGGGGGACTCATGTCCTAAAGAACAATCTTGCCTGAGTTTAGATGCTCATTTCTTTTATTTTACAAAGAAGGGGAGGTGAAGAGATAAAGTAAACAGGTGATAAGTTACCACAAATTTCTTGGTTCCAGTCAGACTCCAGAGAGATAGTGTTCATCTCTTTTTACCTGCAGTAATTCACAGGTGGACCTGGTCAGGATGTTTCCTGTGAGTTAAACAAAGCTTAATGCTTAGGCTTGGGAGGCAGGGTTCCCAGGGATGGGCCATAATGTCCTGTAACATATAGGCTACATTCCTTTAGTGATTAACTTGCAGCCAAAGCAATAGAATACAAAGCTTAAAGTAAAAGAATCAGCTCCAATATGGTGTCAGATCTGTTCTTCAGTATTACAGTATCAATGTCCCTAGATTGTGAAAAAAGACCTTGCTCAAGAATAAGGAAAAGTCCTGGAACCAGGTCTGTAAGGATCCCAGTGTTCCCACTCCCCTCTCAGACCTCTCTGGGCTTGAGTCTAGTCTTTGGAATTCAGTACAAACTTGTCTCCAGGTTTGAAAACCAAAGTTTGGAAGTTAGAGCCACATATTTAACAGAATTTGTATATTGTGGGTTTTGGTGGCCTGGTTGATTGTGTACAGGACTTAATACAGAACAAACGTACTGGATTGAAAATTAGGAGCCCAGCGTTCTGTCCTTCCTTTCAAACTAACTAGCTTTAAATCTTCATTTCCTAATAATTAAAATGAGAATATGTATTCCAGTTATGTCAGTAGTACGTATAAATTAAAGAAGATAATGGATGTGAAAGTGCTTAAAAATCATACAGAGGTATACAAGTGGGAATGATTATTTTCCTTAATATGGTCAGATTTAGAAAATTATATAATCTAAGTATTGAGTGGAAACTAAGTTATCTAGTTGAAACTTCCTCTCAATGCAAGAAACTATTCTACAGTCTTTGATTCATATATCTATCCATCCATCTGTCGACAACAAAATTATTTACATCCTAAAAGTTGAGAATTATGTTTTGTTAGGTGGGAATTTTTAGGATTTCAAGCCCAGGAGGCAGCTTCTCAAGTAACCCTGTAAAAACTACTTCAAGAAGATGGGAGAGGGGGGAGCCAGGATATATAGAGTTTTTCCAACAAAGGGCAGCTATCAGGAAAAAAGGATTACTGTTAATAAAAGAAAACTAGATATCTCAAGTTAAGGAATTTAGAACTTTTCTATGGTTGGGAAGGTGCAAGAGTCTAGGCTCACTGAAATCATTCCTTTGAAGTGCACCTCAGTTATGTGGGGCCAGTATCCTGTGTTATCACATTCTGAGTTTCCTCAGGGCTCATGGTAGGGCATAACTGCAGTCTAATGGCTGCTAGATGGCATTTATTTTTTGTTTCCATCCCGAGTTCCCTCAGGGCTCACAAGCTCACCATAGGCTGTGGCTATAATCGCTGATGACTGAGACATCCTTTGTTTACTGATATGGCAGGCAATATGCCACTTATCACATCCATCCACTAATCTATCCATCCACACATCCACCCATTAATTTGTTCAAATATATGTCCATATATGACAAAGTTTTATTAAGCTGCTTTTCTCCAGGCACAATGCACTAGGTTTGTGTGCTCAGTGATAAAAACATGCATGATTCCTTATAAATCCTGGTGAGGAATACAGACAGTAAACAGGTACTTTGAAGAAAAATAAGAGATTGAGAATAAGGGCAGCACCCATTATGGAAAGTACAGTAAGTCCCCTACATATGAACCTTCAAGTTGCAAACTTTCAAAGATGTAAATGTGCATTCACAGGTCCAGTCACGTAAGTTAGTTCACGTGTCTGGCTTACACTGTCATGTGTGTGCGTCCCCTACAAGGGGTTTTGCTTTTGTGTACTTTACTGCACAGGACTGTATGGAGTACAGAAGTACAGTACTCGTAGAAAATAGAGGTGTTCATTTCTTTGGTGCTACTGCAGAACTTCTTAGAATATGCAACCTTAGAACAAAATATTTCTTTAAAAATTATATTTCAAGCTCATAAAATAATTTCAGCCTGAAGAATTTTGAATAGGAATGTACATTACATATTACAGACATTGGATTGATATATAAAAGTCAGATATAATCTTTTAAATCCAATTAGTTCACTGTGACCACATTTGTTAAAACTGAGTTTAATATTATGTGTGTTTTTTATGATTTCTTTGGATCCATAGTACCCATAATTATTTCAGCAGACAGACATAATATACTTGTGTGAACAGTATTACAAACCTATTACAATACAGTATTATACAGCCGATTGTGTTGGCTGGGTACCCAGGCCAACTTTGTTGGATTTACGAACAAATTGGACTCCGGAACTTGCTCTCAGAAGCAAGTTCGTATGTACTCTCTCTGTACTGAGGATCACTGCTGAACAGGGCCTAGGGATGCTGCAGGCTAATATCCAGACCTAGACATACACTAGTTTACAGTATCTTCTAACTAACATCAATTGTCAGTGAATAGTGAGGTCAATCAGAATTAAGAAGAAGAGTGGATTATCTAGTATATTTTTAAAACAATTTAATTTTAATAATTTAACTAAATTCTAATGATTCTACCAGGTGAGGTCTTTAGAAGATAAGCTATATTTTCAATTAGCATAAAACCACTTGCTTTTAGTGTGTAGTGTAAGCATTAGCCTTACAATCTTATTTTTGTGATTAAATTCCCAGTACAATATGGAGAAACCTACATATATGTTAAGGTTATGTTACTGTAGGTAACAAAAGAATCTTTGCAGACAAGATTAAGATTGTGGGTCTTGAGATGGGGAGGATATCCTGGATTAGATGAGTGGATGGAATCCAACCACAGCAACGTTCAGAAGCAGGGAAGTCAGAGAGATGCAGGGTGAAGGAGACTTGTCCAGCACTGCTGGCTTTGAGAAGGAGGAAATGGGCATAAGCCAAGGAATGGAGATGGCCTTACAAAGCTGGAAATGGCCTCAGCTGATGGCTGGCAGGAAAACGGGACCTCAGTCCCACAACCTCAAGGAACTAAATTCTGTAGTCAATCAAAATAAGCAAGTCTCCAGGTACTAGGAAAGACAGAGAGATAGAGGAAGGTAGCCTGCCGACACCTTAATTTTAGCCCGTAAGACCCTTGTTAGAGTCCTGATCGACAGAACTGCAAGATGATAAACATGTTTTAAAGTGCTAAATCTGTGGTAATTTATTATAGCAGTGATAGAAATCGAATCAACCTAGAAACGTAATGAGTGATTTTCTGTGTGGTATTTCCTCCACTACCCATCTCCTGAAATTATTTAGTTGGGAGAAAGAGAAAAATACCCACAGGATGCCAGGCCCTTAGGCCTATAGCTGCCTCCTGTCAAGTGTTTCCTCTGTGACTGAGGAGAAAGTGGCACTACCACCGTTGGCTCCCTGCACATGATTCCTGATTCCTCTAGTTCAGGTGACCTCTTAACAGGGGACAAGGTCACTACCAATCCTACAGCTTATGTGAATTCTTCTCTGCAGAAAATGGCAGAAATTTGCTGAGAGACTCCCATGCAATCTAGAACCTCTTGGATTTAGAATTTATCTTTCGTTATTAGCTTCCAGACTTCCATTTTTCCCAACAGTAAATATTGTAAACACAGATAACAAGAAGACAGATTTCAACCGTAGGAAGGAGCAAAAGACAAGTGACTTGAATATAAACTGAGTTTTCAGAAATAGGTAAGTTCAGGATGCTGCAGCAGCAATAAAAAATCCAGTTGCCTGCGTTTTCAGGATAGCATATAAATTGAGGACCATTGCTCCAGGTTTGGAATTTGCTGTCATTTCTGGGTGACAGCTTTGTGCACCTTTCCAAGCCCTCCAATTAACTTCTCCAGTACCCACCCTCACCTGCCCCAGCCACACCTGTAGTACTCTGGACCTGTCTGGGTTTCTTTCCCTTAAGTTCTGCTGCACCTCCTGTGAGCTGTCTCTCTGTGTTTGTTCTATTTTCTTGGCTGTGTCTGACTTGTTTCTCAGGAAATGGTCACTCCTGACTCCATCGCTCTCCTCTTCAAACCCAGCTAAGCTTCAGGTTGGAAATTTATAAGTGCAGGTTGTAACCAGTATTTATACTGTACTAAGTAAAAACACCTAATTTTCAAGCCAGCATTCCTTTTATACATAAACTTGCAAATAGAGACCTTTCACTTGTTTTTCTAATTTAGATTTTCTTCTATTTCTCTGTTAACACTCATGGGGTTGACAATTAAATGTTTCCCCAAAGTACATTGGTTAGCAAAATAAACAGGTCATTATATGTCTGCCTTGCATCCCCACCCTGCTGGTTCCTTTTGCATCTTCACAATGTTCTTTCTTTGGGATCCTCCTGAGAGCGACCAGGATAGGGAGGAAAGTGTGCAGGAGGGGCCCTATGTGGTGGAAGCCCTATAAAGGGGAAGGTAGCCATTCTCTGTGTAATTGGCTGCAGGCTTGGCCGAAGAGCCTGGGTCCAGCAGGATCTGCCCCATAACACCTCAGTTCCACTGGGCAGCTTTTTTGAGCTTTGGGGAAGATCAGGGATGTGAGCCTCAACTGCTCCAACAAAGGTCATACAGGAAGGTCCTTGAGACCTCCAGATCTCACTCACATCCTTTGTTCTCATTCCAGGAGGCCTGGTACTCAGGGAACTCCAGAGCCCAGAGGAAAAGAGCACCCTCTGTGTCTTTTTCTTAAATCCCAGCTAATAGTTGAGAGGTGCCCTTGGGTTAATGAGGGCAATCTCAGAGGAGGTGAAGCCCTTAGGGAGACCACCAAGGACCAGCAGAGTATATCCTGGTGGAGGTTTGCTCTATGGGAAAGCTGAGCTAAATCCAGTATACTTTGAATGTTTTCTGGTACTTGCAAACTTGTTAAAGAAAATGCACACACTGGAAACAGGCAAATCAGGGATTTCCCACTTTGCAAGACTACCCATCAATGAGTTTTTTTAAATAATGAGCTCACCTAGTTTATGTAGAATATGATTCCACTGTGGTGACATGAAATCTTTTTTTTTTTTTAGTTTCTTATTTACATTTTTATGATGATTATCCTATTATAGAAAGTTTTTTTACCTTTTTTTTTTAAACCTCTTTATTGGGTATAATTACTTTACAATGGTGTGTTAGTTTCTGCTTTATAACAAAGTGAATCAGCTATACATATACATATATCCTCATATCTCTTCCCTCTTGCATCTCCCTCTTTTTTGACATGCAACTACTGTATAAGCAAGTGGGGGACACCTGCCCACAGGTAAGTGCTCTTCAGTCAATTATAGACTGTGGAGAGGGGTCTTGAAGTTGATCTAAGTAAAAGAGATTCCACCTCTAGTCTATGTTGCTCTGTAGCCCAAAATAAAACCGCCTTTGGACAGCAATGGGGATTTTATATATATATATATATATACACACACATATATACAATATATATATATATTCTGGAAAGGTTGAGAGGCTGGTTCAGGGAGGAGACAAGGGGTAAGATGGAAGTAGATATTTCAGATCTCTCCCTTGTCCACATATCTTCTCTGAGCAACAGTGGGACAGCTCCAAGCCCACCCTCTAGTCTGAAAGCCTGTGGGCCTGGGCTCCTCTCCTCCCTGCCCAGCCTGGCAGGTTGGCTACAGCACTTGGCAACTCCAAGCTGCTCTGACATGCTAATGAACTTGAAACCGCAACTGTGTGTTTCTAATCACTCTGCTCCGACCCTGTCTTCCACCTGTATGTTTATAAACCTCCTGCATTTCCTCTAGGGAGGGGCAGAGTGTAAACACTTTACTTTTTTAATCCAGATATTCATTGTTTTCATTAATTAAGTGTGTAAAACATCCCTTTTCACCTCTTCTAAATCTAGGAGAGGGTGGATCTATATGTTTATATTTTAGAAATCCCCTCAGCATGAAGCAGGTAGCTGTCATTTTAAAATTTCATTACACTTAATTATGTAAATCATCAAATCTCATTAGTAGGTTTAATAATTCCTCCTTCCTCCCTTCACTGTTTACTCCATAAGGCAAGCAAATCACAGGCCTATAATTTTAATGTAATGTCAATGATTTCAATTTCAATAAAATTATAATTTCAACTGTATTCCCAATTAACACAATTGAGTGCCATAACCAATTCTGTGAAGCAGGCAAGGATCCTAAACTTCAGCATCAATAATTAAGAATGATAAATATTTACCATAAATCCTAAATATCCATCTGGTGATTTGAGGTTATTCTGGGTGCACTTTCATGAGAAAGGCAGAGAAGGGAGATAAAATGGCTGTCAACATCCCCACCTTCTATCAGCTCTGTACTCCTCCTCCTCAGGATGTAGCCAAGGAATGATTACTTCGGTGATACTCTCTGGAGTACCCTGCTGCTGCCGAGATGTATCCGAGCTGAAAAGGTCCCTACGCAAATGCTGAGGTGCAGAGAAATCATGCTATTGCTGGCCGCAGTGCCGGTTACCCAGGGCTAATGGCTAAAGCACCTTCTACTCAAAAACACGCGTTCAAGCCTAAATTGAGGAAGACGCTAGGGAGACATTTTCTACCCTTTTTGCAGCACACGGAGACATGCCAACAGTCCCAGAATCATGATTCATCAGAAAGAGCCAGGAATGCATACAGCCAGTCGGCAGACCCCAAATTGCTGTGGAAATCTACAGCTGTGAAGAACAGAGAGAAACGGATCAAAGTACTCAGGTTTTCCTTTTGATAGCAATGCCAATAATGTGTGGTTTTACATAAGATATTTCAAATTCAACAAGGTCATTATTACTCATTAATAAAAGGCAAGGTGTCGAAATGTTTATAGTCCATTTTGAATTTCACATCAGACTCAGGTTCAATAGCAAGTGACCATTTTGACCTCTGTCTTGAAGTACAAAAATGATTTAGACCAATATATGATCATCCATCTCTAAGAATACACTGAAAATTGATTACCACTTCAAAACGTTATTTTATATAAAATTTGTTTGTTTTTTTTTTGTTTTTTTTTTGTTTAGATTTCACACATACAACATCATAAGTTTCAGAAATTGCTCTTTTAAAAAAGTTACTCCTTCCCATGCAGCCACATACTTTTTAGGAAAAGGGTTTTTTGGTTAGAAAAAATATTCAGATTTTTAAACTGTTCCAAAACTGCTGGAATTTCTCAATTTTTCTTTGTGAATTATGATTGATGTTTAGAAATTTTTGCTGTCAAATATACAATTTATTTTAGGTTTTCAGGATGCATTTGGCTTTCACCACCAAACCCAAGAAGGCCCAGGCATTCTGTTTCACAATTAACATAAGTGAGATGTGAAACTAATTTGGTACATAAGCATTCCAGCCTAAAAATTGTTCCTGGACCACTCATCTTCCAAATATCCATCCTGAAGCCAGAGAGCATGTTGGCCCTATTTGTGCAATAATTTTGTTTTCTAAACCATCTGGAACCTTAAGGTCTGAGAAGCATAAATATTCCTATGGTAACCAGGATAGATGGCTTAAGAAAACCCAGGACTGATGATCTGCAGGATAAAGGACACTAGAAGAGCAACCACCATTCAACTGCTTTACTGGTCTGGGTTCCAAGGTGTGTGCATATCCTTCTGCTGGTCCTCCTCATTCCCTTTTGTTTTTATCCTTACTCCTGAATTTTTCTTGAACCTGAATTTATCCACATCATTCTAACTCATTTCTCATTCTCACTTTACAGTCTACCCTGTGCCTTGTTTTCTTCTCACTCATTTGGTTACAATATTGCATCTACATCAATTCTTATTGACCCTAATTGGTTTTACCTGGAGTCTCCAGGTTTTGCCCTGTCCACACCACAGGTAAAGCAGCCACCTACCAGTCACCTACTCTTAAATCCTGGGAGGTCCTGTGTCTCTCCCCTGATCCTCTGTTGGGTTCCAGAATTAAGGCTGTGACATACATGACAGATTCTGCTTATACATACAAAGTACATCAGAAGCATTTGTTTAGTAAAAATGGAACCAGAGGATTGGTTTACTGAAACATGATTTATTTTCCATGATAGAGGAAGGAATATGGACAGTCCTTCCTGAAGTGGTTCATTTATTCTGTATTTATTCAATGGTCATCCAGTTATGTATTAATTCAATGGTTCATTCAAACATTCAACTTACTCCATATGTATTAATTGAGCATCTACTGTGTGAGTGTGGCACTGTCCTGGATGCTGGAGAAACAGCAGTAAACAAAGTGGATTCAAAATCCTACTATTATGGAGCTGACTATGCCAGAAGGTAGTAAATATAATGGAAAATTATAAAGCATGAAGGGACAGACATGCCTAGGAAGGGTGTGGATTCAATATCCAAAGGGGTAGGCTGGGAAGGGCTCATAGTGAAGGTACCAGTACACACAGGTGAGGAAACTACCTGAGGCAAGGTGAAAAATAACCCTAAAGGACTGGAGGGCTAGTGCTTAGGAGCTGCGAATGGCATCTGTTTCCACCAGCCAGGCTCAAGAACCTCATGGGAAGTGTGATGGGACTTCCACAGGACAGGAGGAGGGGTGGCCAGAAAGAGTGTTTGAAATAATAATGTCCAAAAGTTTTCAAAACTTAACACAAACTGTAAACTTACGGATTCAAGAAGCTCAATGAATCCCAAGCACAAGAAACATGAAGCAAACTACACAAAGACACATCATATCTTAGTTGTTCAAAGCCAGCAATAAAGGGAACATTTTAAAAGCAAGCAGAGAGGGAACAAGTCACAATAAAAAAAGAGGGCTACAGATACAAGTGCCATTGGATTTCTCATCAGAAACAACACGAGTGAGAAGATAGCAGAACATCTTCAATGTACAGAAAGGAAACGAAAAGCTATTGATTTAGAGGGCTGTACCTCACAAAATCTACTTCATAAATAGAAGATAACTTTTTGGTTTAAATAAAAGCTGAGAGAATTCATGACAAAAAGTGTTCAATAGATTCCTTTAGGAAGAACAGAAATAAAGCCAGATGGAAATACAAATGTACACAAAGGAAAAAAAAGCACTTAAAATAATATCTTCCTGAGTAAAAGTATACTGCATTTTTCCTTATTATTTAAGTCTCTATAAAAGATTATTGATTCTTTCAACAAGAATAGTAGCAATGTAGTGTGGAGTTTATACCATGGGAAAGTAAAATGTATGTTAGTAATAGCACCAATGTTGGGAGTGGAGAAGTGAAAGCAGGTGCTATTGTAAGGTTTTTGCAGGATACATCAAGTGGTAGAACATCACCTGAAGGACGTGATGATAAGTTAAAGATGTATACTACTAATATGATTAGTTATAGCTAATAAGTAGATAAAATGGAATCGAGAAAGTGCTAAATTATTTCAAAAGATGGAAGAAAACAAGAGAAAAGGAAACAAAGGACAAATGGGAGAAATAGAAAGCAACTATCAAGATAACAGATTTAAGCTTAACCAAATCAATGATCTCATCAAACACAAATGGTCTAAACATCTTACTTAAAAGACAGATTGTCAGAATGGGTTAAAAATGTAAAACTCGAGGACATTCAAGATGGCGGAGGAGTAAGATGTGGAGATCACCTTCCTCCCCACAAATACATCAAAAATACACCACATGTGGGACAACTCTTTCAGAACAGCTACTGAATGCTGGCAGAAGAACTCAGACTTCCCAAAAGGCAAGAAACTCACCACGTACCTGGCCATGTGGCTGACAGAATCTTAGTGCTCTGGCCGTGTGTCAGGCCTGAGCCTCTGAGGTGGAAGAGACGAGTTCAGGATATTGGACCACCAGAGACTTCCCAACCCCATGTAATATCAATCGGCAAGAGCTCTCCCAGAGATCTCCATCTCAATACTAAGACGCAGCTACACCCAACGAACAGCAAGCTCCAGTGCTGAACACCCCATGCCAAACAACTAGCAGGACAGGAACACAACCCCACCCATTAGCAGAGGGGCTGCCTATAATCATAATAAGGTCACAGACACCTCAAAACACACCACGGCACATGGTCCTGCCCACCAGAAATACAAGATCCAGCCTCATCCACCAGAACACAGGCACCAGTCCCCTCTAGCAGGAAGCCTGCACAACCCACTGAACCAACCTTAGCCACTGGGGGCAGACACCAAAAACAACAGGAACTACAAACATGCAGCCTGCAAAAAGGAGACCCCCAAAACAGTAAGTTAAGCAAAATGAGAAAACAGAGAAATACATGACAAATGAAGGAGCAAGGTAAAAACTCACCAGATGAAACAAATGAAGAGGAAATAAACAGTTTACTGAAAAATAATTCAGAGTAATGATATTAAAGATGATCCAAAATCTTGGAAATAGAATAGAGAAAATACAAGAAACCTTTAACAAGGACCTAGAAGAACTAAAGAGAAAACAAACAATGATAAACAACACGATAAATGAAATTAAAAATACTCTAGAAGGAATCAATAGCAGAATAACTGAGGCAGAAGAATCGATAAGTGATCTGGAAGATAAAATAGTGGAAATAAGTATTGCAGAGCAGAAAAGAGGGAAAAAAAAGAATGAAAACACTTGAAGACACACTCAGAGACCTCTGGGAAAACAATAAACACAGCAACATTCAAATTATAGGGTACCAGAATAAGATGAGAGAAAGAAAGGGACTGAGAAAATATTTTAAGAGATCATAGTTGAAAACATCCGTAATATGGGAAAGAAAATAGTCAATCAAGTCCAGAAAGCACAGAGAGTCCCTTACAGGATAAATCCAAGGAGAAACATGCCAGACACATATTAATCAAACTATCAAAAATTAAAAACAAAGAAAAAATATTTAAAGCAGCAAGGGAAAAGCAACAAATAAATTACAAGGGAATCACCATAAGGTTAAGAGCTGGTCTTTCACCAGAAACTCTGCAAGCCAGAAGGGAGTGGCAAGACATATGTAAAGTGATGAAAGGGAAAAAATTACAACCAAGATTACTCTACCCAGCAAGGATCTCATTCAGATTGGAAGGAGAAATTAAAACCTTTACAGACAAGCACCCAACATAGGAGCACCTCAATACATAAGGCAAATGCTATCAGCCATAAAAGGGGAAATCAACAGTAACACAATAATAGTAAGGGACTTTAACACTTTAACCAATGGACAGATCATCCAAAATGAAAATAAACAAAGAAAAACAAGCTTTAAATGACACATTAAACAAGATGGACTTAATTGATATTTATAGGACATTCCATCCCAAAACAACAGAATACACTTTCTTCTAAAGTGCTCATGGAACATTCCCTAGGAGAGATCATATCTTGGATCACAAATGAAGCTTTGGTAAATATAAGAAAATTGAAATAATATCAGGTAACATTTCCGACCACAACAATATGAGACTAGATATCAAATACAGGAAACAATGTGTAGGATATTTGGTGGAGGAACGTGCCAGACTGAAAACATAGGAACCAAAGCTCCTAACTAGGAGTCTGTTTGCCATGTCCATGCAGGAGCAAGAAGGAAAATGTGGCTGGAACCTGGGGAGAAAGGAGGGAAAAGTAAAAATAGTACCTGAGAGGTAGTGAGAGTGGAAGTAGATTTGTAAGCCTTTCTGGAAACTATGAAAGTGTGAACTTACTCTCATTGAGATGGACACTACCAGAAGGTTTAATGTAGAAGAGTTAAAGGATCCCTCCAGTTACTAAGTGGATGATAGAAATAGTAGAGCACTGCGTGGACAAGAGAACAGACTCAGGGAAACAAGTTAGGAAGCTCTTAAAATAACCTGGATAACAGGAACTGAGACCAAGGTGATGATAAGAAACAGTCATCTTCTAGATATATTGGGAAGCTAGAGTTCACAAGGCTTTCCTAGATTAAAAATAGGGAGTGAGAAAAGTCAATGTTGATTCTAATATGTTTGACTTGAGCAATTTGATGGACAGAGTTACCACTTTCCAAGACAGGGAAGATGGTGGTGGGAGTTGGGTGAGGTGGAAGCAATGAAGACTGGGTGTTTGATGTTGTTCATGTTAAATTTCCTATTCAACACCCAAGAAGAATGGTCAGGTCGATGGTTTCATATAGATTTCATAGAGAAGTGTTTTCAATTAGAGGTGAAAGTCTTCAAGTGTTCTGGGTATAGATAATTAAGTCCATGAGACTTGATGTGATAAATAAAAATAAAGAAGGATTCTAAGACATAGGGAAATCAAACCTTCTAAGTTGGAGGGATAAAGAAAGAACCAGCAAAGGACCCTGGGAGGGAAGGAAGAGTGGAGAGTTGCAGAGCCTTGGGGCCCGAGAGGAGGACATGGAAGGAAGAAAGAGTGACAACTGTGTCACACACTGTCAGATCCAGTGAGATGAGTGCTGTGTATGCATGTCGTGTGTAAAGAGCAGAGGTCTGGGTCAGAAAGATCTGTTGTAGAAGGCTGGTGAATCTCTTAGTATCTGTGCACAAAGGCAAAGTGCATACTACCCTAGAAAACAGAGATGATCCGTATCACTGAGACTCATTAACAGTGCATCCCAGATGCCCAGATACCCAGTTCTCCATTCCTTCTCCTCTCCTACAGAGGGAAGAATGCCCAAGTGATTTATTTTGGCCAATGCAATATGACACGTTTTTGGAAGCAACTAAAGGCTATTCTGTGTGTTTTCCATGTTCTCTTCCCTGCTACAGTGATTAGAAAAGCAGGTGTGCAGATATAAACATCACAATAGTGAAGCAGGTCTGCACTTTAGTCTAACACATGGCAGAAGCAATTTTGACAAGCTGACAGGAACCCTCCCGACTAACTGAGAACAAGGAATGAACTGAGGTTTGGTGTTATTTGTTACTTTAACAAACTCTGTCCTTTCCTGATGGTGCAATTGCTCACAGGATTACTGTGATGGTTAAATAAGGGAGAGCTTGGAAAATGCCCAGCATGGACCCATGGATGGCAATCTCACCCCTCGGAATATTTTTAAGTCCAGACCATATAGTTTTGTTTAATGACTCCCAGAGTCTTTTTATTCATTGAATCAATGTGCGTGTGTGAATTGGATAGGCAATACTCTAAGAACGGCTCTCATTTTTCCCCTGTTCAACCAGAGCTAGCAGACACCAAACATCAGACTACAGTAAGTCTCCTACATACGTACGAGTTCCATTCTGAGCGTGCATTCATAAGTCCAATTTGTTCATAAGTCCAACACAGTTAGCCTAGGTACCCAACTAACACAATCGGCTCTATAGTACTGTACTGTGATAAGTTTATAATAATTTTCACACAAAAAATCCAGACAAAACAAACACAAAAAATAAAGAAAACATTTTTAATCTTACAGTACAGTACCTTGAAAAGTACAGTACTGCAGTACAACAGCTGGCACACAGGGGCTGGCATTGTGTTAACAGGTGAGAAGAGTTACTGACTGGAGAAGGGAGAGGAGATGGGAGATGGGAGACCCTATGGGAGAGCAGAAGGATCCTCAGCAATAGGAGATGGAGGACAAGTTGCAATTTCACTCACGCCTGACGTTGATGGCACAGGTTCTGGTTCCTTGCTGGATTCAATTTTATCTACACTCTTGAAAAAATGATCCAGTGATGTGTGGGTAGTAACTCTTTTTGTTCTCATCATAGATGACATGGTAGCACTGAATTACATTCTGAACAGCTTCTGCAACCTTTGTGTCCCATTCTATGTTCACATCCTGTAGCTCAAAAACTAACAGTGACTCTTCAAATAAAGAAAATCCCCTTGCCATTTACTGCATCGTGAATCTCTTCAGTTCTTCAGTTACTTCTTCCTCTTGTCTCTCTTTGTCCTTTCTCTGGGCCTTCAATTCCTTCAGGTCTTCATTAATAAGTTCTTCGTGTTGCCCAGCAAGGAGTTCAATGAAGTCATCCTCTTGCAGATGTAGCTGGAAATAAAGATACTGAACTACTGTACTCTATACAGTCCTGTACAGTAAAGTACACAAAAGCGCAACCACTTGTAGAGGATGCACGTGTGTGACAATGTAAGCCAGACATGTGAACTAATTCATGCGACTGGACATGCAAGCACACGTTTGCATCTTTGAAAGTTTGAAACTTGAAGGTTCCTATGTAGGGGACATACTGTTCTCTGTGCTAAGTAGCACAGTGCTAACTGACTGAGTGGCCATTTAGACTTTCCCCACAGAGTCTGCTGGACCAGTTGCCCAAGGCTTCCAGGGTGGATGGAGGGTCTGCCTCCCTCATCTCTCCCTCTCCCCACACAGCTCTCCTTTTCACACACACACACATACACACACAGTGCTCCTAAGGCCATAGGTCACATCATCAAATTCGCAGCTCTCCTTTGCTGCCTTTGACCAGCCTTGCAGGCAGAAGCGGCTTGGAGGCCTCACAGCTCTACCACCCAGAGGCCCTTGTCTTGCCGACCCTATGACAGGCGGTCAAGTTTGAATACCTCCCCTTGGTGACTAGTGTATGGGACCAAATCTCTGAGCTGCTCAGCCTGATGGTCCAACTTGTTTACTCCCCACTAGCATAAAACAGAAACATTCTCAGGACTCCCTGACATTGTTGTCTTTTTTTTTTTTTTTAACCTTCTGTGCCTCAGATACTAGACATGCATTTATTTATTGAATCTACATTTAAGTCATAGGTAGTATCAGTGAAAGAGGTAATGTGGGAGACTAGCAAATTTCTTTTTAAAAAAGCATAAGGAAAACTCCCATAGCCTTGCACCATAGATAAGTGTCCTTCTGATTATGTCCATTTTAATTTTTTTTTTAATTTTTATTTTATATTGAAGTATAGTTGACTAACAATGTTGTGTTTGCTTCAGGTGTAGAGCAGAGTGATTCAGTTCTCCATATACATGTATCTATTCTTTTTCAAATCCTTTTCCCATTTAGGTTATTACAGAATATTGACCAGAGTTCCCTGTGCTATACAATTGGTCCCTGTTGGTTATTCATTTTAAATATAGCAGTGTGGACATGTCAGTACCAAACTCCCAATCTGTACCTATCCCCAACCCTTCCCCCTAGTAACCGTAAGTGTGTTCTCTAAGTCTGTGAGTTTGTTTCTGTTCTGTAAATAAGTTCAGTAGCAACATGGATGGACCCAGAGATGATCATACTAAGTGAAGTAAGTCAGACAGAGAAAGACAAATATCATATGATATCGCTTATATTCAGAATCTAAAAAAATCATCATTGTCTTCAAACTGCCTTTTCTTTGTGCTCTTCAGTTCACTCCCTTTATGTTGGAACAATTAATGGAAGGCAGGTCTACTTGGATCGGGCAAAACTCACCTCCAAAGGGAGCATGTGGAGGTGAAGACACATTTTGCTTACATCAAGGTGAGTCCACCTTTGGACACACAGGGCCTGGTCCTCCAGCCAGGGGTCACGTGCAGTCTGGAGAACACCTGAGGGCAATTCCCTGCCCCGGGAGGGATTCGCTGGGTGCTGCAGAAAAGCACACTCACTAAATCGCAGATAGGAGGACGCTAGTGAGGCCTCCACTTATTTATTCAAGGCTGTTTGTGCATAAGCCACACACCATTAAGAAGATGACACATGCTCAATTTTACAACACATACGCAGCACACGGGGGATGAGAGGTGCGGGGAGAGCACAAATCAGGGATGTTGTAAAAGTTCAATACTCGGGGATCATCTGCTAATGTGCACGATGTCGATAAAAGCAAGGCTGAGTTGTTTGTGAGCCTTGTTCAGCTCTGCTCTGGTGGAGTTTAAGGCCTGATGGATCGAACAGGATAACCCAGAGCTCATTTCACCCAGGCCTACCAGGCTGTTCCAGCGATGCTGTGCATTAGAATGCTGCTTACAATCTCCAGGACAGCCGGCTGGCTGCTCAAATTCCCATACAAAATGACTCTCCAGGTCCAGAATGGTTTATTTAGCTTTTGCTTAGAGTTTTGCCCAGGTTGGATATATTTGTATACCTGCAGCCTGGTTTAGAAACCATTAAAAACACAGCTGTTTGAGTGAGGACTTGGCATGCAAAAGCAAATCACTGGACACACAAGCAGACACACACATCTTCTGCATGAAATTACTGGGAAGTTTCAGGGAACATATTCATAGGAGTATTTTGGCTTTTCAAACACTCATTTACCAAATATTTATAAAGGATGAATTTTGTGTCTGACCCTACCCGGGGGCAAAGGAGAGGGCAGTGAGAAACTGACAAAGCCACGTTCCAATGTTGGTCACAGTTCTTTCTGCCTCCATCTTGGGACCATGAGATGCTGATTCTTTGATATGACACATGGCCTTTAACCAATGAAAGGACAAGGACATGTGGCCAAGGAGCAGCTATCATTCTCTTTAACCAAAAGGAAACTGCTCCAAAGGGGGAAACACACAGGTGCCTACATACATTTGCCATCCTGAACATCATCAAAACATTTTCACCATGTCCTGTTTCTTCTTCATCCTTTTCTCATTCCTAATATGGAATCAATGAACATTTTCTAGTTTGAAATAGAAGTTGAAAAACAATGATGTGGGTCTTTTTTAGGCTCTAAGGTAGTGTGGGAATGTAATACTCCTAGAGCATCCCTACCCAGACAATTCCTGGGGTCTTGTTAATCCAATTCTACAATCTACAAAGTGGAAAGAAAGATGGCATATTACCCAATGGATTCCAGTCCTGTATACAGTTATTCTGCATGGCAAATCATTGCTTCATCTACTCCCAGTTCCCAGATGCACAAACAGTTGTTTGGGCAAGAGATCCTTACATCTCTCTGTGGCAACCTACCAAAAGTTACAACAGATTCTGAGGCACCTGCATTACAAAAAGAAAGATGTTTTTTATTCCAGGGAAATTAAATGGCAGGGTGGACAAAAGTAAAACGGTCACAGGGAGAGAAGTGATCATGACATGTTGCTCTGGTGATGAAACTGTTTTGATACATATTGAAATTTTTAAAATTCTTTTTCAAATTCTTTCCCCAATTAGGTTGTTACAGAATACTGAGCAGAGTTCCCTGTGCTATACAGTAGGTCCTTGCTGGTTATCTATTTTAAATATAGCAGTGTGTATATGTCAATCCCAATCTCCCTAGCTATCCCTCCCCTCAACCCTTCCCCTCTGGTAACCATAAGTTTGCTAAGTCTGTAGATCTGTTTCTGTTTTGTAAATAAGTTCATTGGTATCATTTTTTTTTAGATTCCACATATACGTGATATCATACAATATTTCTCTTTCTCTGACTGACTTCACTCAGTATAAAAATGAAACTTAGAAAATATTCTAGATATGCTCTGCCAAAAAAAAAAAAAAAAACACCTTAGAAGTAAGGGAAAGAACCATAAAAGATAAGCATTGAACTACAAATTGAGACATTGAGCATGCATAATTAAGAAGATGGGCATGGAACGATGAATGAAAAGAGGAGAATTAACCTAAATTACATGGCTACATATTTGTATATCATGAAACCAGCACTTTGATCCTGCTGTTTTGGGACTTGTAGCATCTAAATTTATCACTGTTTGGATTCTTCCAAATAACACCAGCCAATATCCTGCCTCACAAGGGATGGTGGGGACCCTTGAGCTAACATGTCTGAAGAGCTTAGTATTCTGGGGATGAAAGGATTCATATGAACATGAGATATTATCAAAGCTAAACACATTTTAAAGCCCCGGGACTCCAATTGAGTTTCCCCTCCTCACAGGCCTGCTGAATAATTTCAGTGTACCCAACATGACTTTGAAGTTTTATTAAAGATGGCTGGAAGATCAAAAGCCTGAAAGCTTAATGCACAGAGACATGTGATTGAAGGATAGCATTAGCCAAACCATACCAACGTGGCATTGTTTTATTAGATATCTTTTTATAAATTAATTTTATTTAAAAAGTTTTAAATAGAGATAACTACGAAGACTAGGAAAAGAATACCCATATTCCTACATTTATAACTAATAGTTGACAGTTGTATACTATTTGATTACAGTCTATTTAAACATAAGAAATATTAAAGCTATAGCTAAAATCACTTCCTGTGGCCCCCACCAGAAGGAGTCCTGTGCACCCCAACTTCTGTGCTAAGAGTCAAGTGTCAGAAGAAAAAAAAGTAAGGTATTCTGTTTTTTATATTTACTGCATTTCTATATTTCTTGCTTAATATATTGTACTCCTAAAATTATATACTATTTTGTGTCTACTATTAATTTGGGAGGATATGACACTATACTTACTGGTGTCCATTTTGCTTTTTTGTTCTCCAGGTTTTTTTATTTTTGCAATATGTCTGCCTTGATATGGAAACATAGTTACCACAGTCAAGCTAGTGCATTAAAACTGGTGCCATATTAGGTATCCTACCTCCAACTAATAGACAGACATTCCGTTTGTCTCTGAACTTTCAGTATTACAACCATGCTGCAATAAATATTCTTTTGCATATCACTTGGTGTCCGTGTGCACACATTCATCTAGGTTATGTAGTTATGTATCCAGAAGTGGATTGTTTGCTCGAAGGACATGCACATTTTTTGTTTTTTCAGGATGCTGATGCACTATCTCCACAATAGCTGGACTAGCCAGATCCCCACATGCTGAGCAGAAAAGGCCATTTCCCATCCTTTCTGACCAACATATACTCCGTCATACTTTCAATCTTGTAAGAATAGCATTTCCTTGGTGTTTGAATGTGCATTTCTCTGGTTATTAGGGAGGGTGAGCATCTTTTCAAAGATGTGATAGATACATTTCCTCTGTGAGTTGATCATTCATTTACTTTTCTTATCGATTTCTAAAAGTCCTTCATTTATTATGCATATTTACCTCTTGCTTCTTACATACTTTGAAATTATCCTTTTTTTCAGACTGTTACTTGTATTTTAAACATTTACAGTGACTTTTGAGATATTAGAGTTTTATATTTTGAAATAATCTAATTTACCTATATTTTTTAAAGTTTTATTGGAGTATAGTTGATTCACAATGTTGTGTTAGTTTCAGGTGTACAGCAAAGTGAATCAGTTATACATATTCATATATCCACTCTTTTTCAAATTATTTTCCCACATAGGCCATTTCAAAGTATTGAGTAGAGTTCCCTGTGCTATACAGCAGGTCTTCATTAGTTATCTATTTTATATATAGTAATGTGTATATGTCAACCCAAATCTCCCAATTTATCCCTCCGCTCCCACCCCCTGGTAATCATGTTTATTTTCTACACCTGTAACTCTTCCTATTTTGTAGATGAGTTCACGTTTACCCTTTTTTGTAGATTCCACATATAAGTGATATCATATGATACTTGTCTTTCTCTGTCTGACTTACTTCACTCAATATGATAATCTCTAGATCCATCCATGTCACTGCAAATGGCATTATTTAGTTCTTTTCTATGGCTGAGTAATACTCCACTGTATATATGTACCACATCTTCTTTATCCTTTCCTCTGTTGATGAACATTTAGGTTGCTTCCCTGTGCTGGCTATTGTTTGTTTGAGGTTTGGTGTTTAAATAATGAGAACAAACTAGAGAAGAATAACTTTATAACATCCAGGACAAAAGAACATTTTCTTAGAGTTCTTCTTCACTTTTAGTTTCTAAATCCAACTGGAATTATTTTTGTGTACTGTGTAAATCAGGAACCTCATTTTATTTTACTTTATTTTTCCTTATGGACAGTTAATGGTCTTGATTCCACTCATTAAATAAGCTTTTTTCCCACTGGTATATGGTGCAAATTCCCTCACCTAACCCACTCTACATCTGTGTGGCCCCATCATAGTATCTCTGTTCTGTTTTTCCCTCTGTCAACACTGCACGGTTTATTACAGCTCTTGGAAAGTCTTCACAACCAAACAACTGTTCCTCTACCAATTTTGATTCTTCAAAACATTGTATCTACTCATGCACTTTTAATTTTCCATATAAATTTCTGAATTAATTTGTAAGTTTCACAAAAATATTACTTTGTGGTTTTTGATAGAATTTTTTTTAATTTGCAGGAAAATTTGGGGAGAAGTGACATGTTTACCATCCTGAGTCTTCTCATCTGTGAATAGGAGAGTTCTGTGCATTTATTTGTATCTTCTCAGTCTTTTATGGCTTTCCCCCCCATAATTAATGGACTGTGCATTTTTTGTTGGCTTTACTTTAATCTCAGTGTGCAGTTTTGATGTTTGTGTTTTTCCTGTAATCAACTATATTTTTAATATTACATTTTTAAATTCTTTATTTCCAATATAAAGGGCATATTAATTGGTATCCATCAACCTTATGCAATTTGTATTGGTTCTAATAGCCTGTTCATTGATTGTCTTGGTTTTTCTGTGTAGACAATTATATAACTTCACATAGTGACAGAACCATCTCTTCCTTTTCCAACTGTTTTAAATGTGTTTTTTATTTCTTATTGTTTTCCACAAAAAAAGTGAGTGCCAACTTGAATACTATTGTAAGATGGACAACCTGTTGTTATTTCTGATTTTTAAATAGAATATTCCTAAGATTCCACTACCATGTATAATGTTTCTTTTAGGTTTTTAGAAGTTACTCTACATGTCAAGAAAGAGCCACTCCATCCTTGTTTGTTAAGTTATGTTTGCTCGATGATGAATGGTTATTGACACCATGAAATCTTTTTCCTGTGTCTGCTGAGATGAAAGACTAGTTTATTTCTCCTTTAACCTATTAATGTGGCAATTTACATTGAAATTTATCTTTCTATGTTTATTCGAATGATGTTTTTCCTTTATAACACAAATAATAAATGCACATATTTCAAAAATTGGATACTAGGAAAGAAAGTAAAAAAAAAATGTAAAGCTTAGAGCAAAATACAACACTTTGCTACTCCCCTGCCTATTCTTCTGTCTTGTTCTACAAAAGAAAAAAATAATGGATCTTCAGTTTTTGTTTTTAAGGATAAGATATTGATCTCTGTATTTCTAAACAATCAGCTTATTCTTGCTTTCTTGGTCTGGGCAAGACCCTAAACCTGGAACTTCTCTTCTTCACACTCCGTTGTTGAACAGCCTGTGTCCTAGATTCCAGGCTCTTCATTTCTTGGTTTCTTGATTCCTCTGGGGTAGGGAACAGGATGGGGGTGGTGAAGAGCTTACTCCAGGGTGGATCAGGTGCTCAGCCTGTACTTGCAGACCCCCCACAGGTGGGCATGCTGCCCTGGGTTCCCCAAGGCCCTCACTCACCTCACCCTAGCGCTAGCTCATTTACTCCTTCTTTCTGTCACACCCAAATTTCCATGGCTTCCTGGGAGATGTGCCTTCTCAACTTATCTGTTTTGAGTGTCATAGTTACTGCATTTGGTCATCAAATTTAGTTAGTCATTTGGCTAGGTATGGAATTCCATGGTGAAAATCATATTCTATTGTATTTGAAGGAACTGCTAAATTGTCTTCAAACTTCCAATGTTGATGAAGAGAAATGTGAAGCTATTTTTTAATTCTTACCTCTCAAATATAATCTAATTTATAAATCAAATTCTGATTCATGTTTTTCCCATCTCCCCTTTATTTCCTGCAGTAATGAGATTTACTTTTTCATGGATATTTTTATCTATCAATAGTTTATCAGGCTCACAAGAGAAACTTTCCAAACTATGGGCAGTTTATTTCTCTTTGTTTTTTTTTTGAAATTCCTAGCAGTTACACTCTGGACTCTTGTATCATCCTTCACATTTCATTTACTCATCCAATTTTCTTTTCTGTCATTTTTCTTCTGCTTGCTGAGGGTTTTTCTATACCTTGTAGCATACCCTTCTTTTGAAATGATATTTCTGCTTTATCTATTTCCCAAGAGCCTTTTCTTGTTTTCTGGCTGTTCCTTTTTCATGGCATCCAGTTCTTGTTTATGGATGAAGAATCCTTTTGTTTCTCAGGATATTTATTATAGCCTTGTTTTTACTCTTCTGTCTTGATTTGAAATTTGATTCATTCCTTTTGTTTAATATACTTCCTCTGACTTTTCCCCTTTATTTTGGTCTCTTTCTTGTTAGAAAGAGCTCTTGATCACTGGATAAATTAGCTCCTAGTTACCACTTAGATACTAAAGTGGTGATTAGCTCCCCTATCTAATGCATGCATGACAATGCAGATTTTTCCATTTCCATTATCCAAATACCCTTATTTGGAGTTTTTTTCCCCACTCTTGCAGTTCTTATAGCTCCCTATGAAGCATCCTCCACTCCTTACTTACTTGGGGATACACCTACAGCAGCTTAGAATCAGAAAGCTGAGCACAGGTAAATGAATGGGGTTTCCATGATTCAAAACAGTGAGCTTAGCTTTCCCCTTCCTGCTTCCAGACCTCTGCCTTCTCTGCATCACCCATAATAAGAATTTGGCTGCAGTTTCCCCTTAATTCCTCATCAGTTCAGCGTCCCTTACATTTACTTCAAAATATTTATTTCCTTGAATATTTCTTTTCCTATTGCTTTGTCCCTCATGGAAAGATATACTTTCTATAACTCTACTTATATTTTAGAGGTGGTGCAGAAGAGAGAGAGGCTAAAAACAGGTGGTTAATTCATAAGGTTTGCCAGAAGTATTAATAGATTTTCTAAGTTTTAACCTTTCTTTAAACTCTTATGTAAACCCTTGTCAATAATGATATATATTTACTACATGGTTGGATTCAATTTGTCAATATCTTACTAGGAATTTTTGCATCTATTTCAAAATAAAATTTAATATTTTTCTCATGCTTCTTTTTTTTTTTTTTAATGATTTGGGGATCAAATTTATACTAGTTTCACAAATAGTTCATTCTTGCTTTTTCCTTATCCATAGTTGTTTCTCTCTTCTCTTGCAGAGGAGATCCTGGCTCTAATTAACTCAATGTGGTCACTTCCTTGGTCAGTCCTCCTGATACGAAATGCACACAGTACCCCTGCATGTGCCCTACTCACTCCGTTGGACCCCACCTTACTTTGTGCAGTCTCCATGCCCCAAGTCATGCTCCTGACCCCACCAGGCCAGTGGCTCTGCTCCACGTGGAAGCCAACCTCACCTGACCCCACCAAATGGTTTTTGGACTAAATTGTTTTACAGAAGCAGAAAGGTTGCCTGCATTTCTTTATTTAAGAAAAAAAAAAGTAGAAGTAATTGAACCACTTACCACAAAAGTACCCCAATGAATCAATTAAAGAGAAAGATTTATTATTGTGGAGGATATAAATATATAGTCAGTATAATACATATTATTATATAATACAAAATTATGATATATATTATGGTGCGAGAAATAAAATATATATATAGTCACTATAATGCATATATTATATAATATAATGTATATAATGTTATTTTATAATTTTATATCATATTATATAATAATAAATTTACTGACTACATATTTATTTCCTCCACAATAATAAATCTTTCTCTTTACCTGACTCAGTATTTTATAATTTTATATTATGATTTTATATATATATGTATAACTGAAATCCCTGAACAAGAATAAAGCCTGGCTCTACCCCGTGTCCAGTGTGATTGATTTCAGCATGGTCTCACCAACAGTGGATAACATAACCTCCACCGACTTTTACTCCTGAGGGTCACTGAGAACTGACTCCACTGTTCAGACTATGTTTCTGTTTTCTCAGTTTTAAAATTAGAAGTTGGCTGAGAATTGACTATTATTATGTAAATTTATACTTTAATTGCATATTATAGTCCTACTGGACTAAAGCCAATGTATTTTTTAGAGCGCTCCACCACTGGAAATATGTTTTTCCAAACAGTTTTATCATTTTGGATCAGATTATAATTTATTTTTTATCCTTCTGTTTCTTTTGGAGTTAGGTCTGTGTGTTTTTTTTTTTTATTAATGCTGTGGTTGTTATGCATAAATTGTAAGCACTCTGAAAATGTAACTTAATTCATCCTCAGCAGAGCTGTGAATGGTGGGAAGGTTTTTTCAATGACTTTGTTTTATTAATTTTATTTAAAAAATACAGCAAGTCCATTTTTAAACTTTTCATACAAAGATACAACAAAAAAATATATTTTTTCTTTTTACCCAAAATAATTAACTTTAATAATTTGAAGTATAACATTACCTTATTTTACAATAATTTGAATTATAACATTAACTTACCTTATAAGTATAACCTTACCTTATTTTATAATATATTCCTATACTTTATAACATTTAGATTATGCTATACTTTGAACATCATTTTGCTTTCTTCACCAGTTATTTTACAGTTAGCATTTGCCATGTCTAGAATATTATTTTAAAATTATATATAAGCAAGAACATTTTACTTCATAGATAGAATACATTTTATTCTATAGTCTCCTATTCTTGGATATTTGCCTTGTATCCACCTGGCTAATATAACAGATAAAACTGTGCATTTTGCATGTTTTTTGCTTATTTATTAATTATATTTTTAATAGTTCTTAGGAAAGAAAGAGAGGAAATTGCTATAAGATCTTGTGTTGGCACCTGTCTGTTCTGTTTTCCCTGAGACTACCAGGTTTTCTAACACATAGCAAGTTCACAAAATTTTTACCTAATGAATAAGTGAATGAATGGCAATCAGTCAACCCAAATCTAAGATGCTTTAAAACCTCTTTTTTTTTCTTTTTTAAAACATCTTTATTGGAGTATAATTGCTTTACAATGCTGTGTTAGTTTCTGCTCTATATATTGCCAAATTGTTTTCAAGAAAGATGCTTCCAAATTATATTCTCCCTATGGGTGGTACCAACCAGAATAGTCTACTTTACAATGACAAACACTGATCTTTCGGGAACTTAACACACACAAAAAGAGGTTTTTCTCTTGTCCATGTCCCAAGTCTACTGCAGGTTGACAGCTTTTCTGTTCATCAGAACCTAGGATGAAGGAGGCTGCATGGAAAATGTGCTTCTAGCCTTGGCTGGGAAGACGGTCTCACCATATGCTAGAGGGATCTGGAAGCTCACCCACATGGGACACACACCACTTCTGCTTACGTGCTCCTGTCCAGAGTTAGGGTTGCATGGCCACACCTACCTTCTGGAACAGAAAAGTGCCCCAAGGTTAAAAAACAAGAAAACATTTGGCAAATAGTATTAATTATTACCACAAAGTGAATACCCTTTGCTAGTACTGATATTAATTTTAAAAGTTTTGATAAAATGATAGAAATTGTATCTGCTCAGAATTTAAAGTTCACTGATTACAAGTGAGCATAAACATTGTTTTATGTGTTTTACCTTTATTTTTAGACCTTGTATTTTCTCCCTGTATTTTAGTAATACCAATATTAGCAATAACAACAAAGTAATAAAAAGCTCATATTATTCAGAGCACTTAAAATTGCTGAACTCTGTTCCATGGAGATGCCAGTGAGCTAGTAATCGATGTGTATGAATTTCTTACATATTTAGGGCATAACTTCTTCATCAAACACATTGCAAATATTCACCTAAGTTTCTTGGTCCTTTCATTTTGCCTATAATGTTGCCAATGTGATGAAAAACTATATCTAATCAAATCAATTAATGTTTATTCTTGAATTTACTTCTCTTGCTATTATGCTGACAAATCCTTCCCCATCTTTAGATTAAATGTGAATTTATGCTGGAGAGGGTATGGAGAAAAGGGAGCCCTCCTACACTGTTGGTGGGAATGTAATTGGTACAACCATTATGGAGAACAGTATGGTGGTTCCTTAAAAAACTAAAAATAGAGTTACCATATGATCCTGAAATCCCACTCCTGGGCATATATCCAGAGAAAACCATACTTTAAAAAGACACATATACCCCAGTGTTCATTGCAGCACTATTTACAATAGCCAAGACAAGGAAGCAACCTAAATGTTCATCAACAGAGAAATGGATAAAGAAGATGTGGTACACATATGCAATGGAGTGTTATTCAGCCATAAAAAAGAAAGAAATAATGTCATTTGCAACAATATGGATGGACCTAGGGATTGTCACACTGAGTGATGTAAGTCACACAGAAAGGCAAATATCATATGATATCGCTTGTATGTGGAATCTAAAAAAAAGTACAAATGAACTTATTTACAAAACAGAAATAGAGTCACAGATGTAGAAAACAAACTTATGGTTATCAGGAGGGCAAGAGGGGGAGGGATAAACTGGGAGATTGGGATTGACATATACACACTACTGTATATAAAATAGATAACTAATAAGGACCTACTGTATAGCACAGGGAACTCTTCTCAATACTCTGTAATGATCTATATGGGAAAATAATTTTAAAACGAGTGGATATATGCATAGGTATAACTGATTCACTTCACTGTACATCAGAAACTAGCACAATATTTTAAATCAACTATACTCCAATAAAATTTTTTTAGAAAGAAGAGCTTGTTGCAGAATTACATCTCAATATTTCTGATATTTCAATGTTTTTCTTTCACATGTATATATCTTTTTTTTTTTACTTTTTTGAAAATATTTTATTTATTTACTTATTTATTTAACATCTTTATTGTAGTATAATTGCTTTACAATGGTGTGCTAGTTTCTGCTGCATAACAAAATGAATCAGCTATACATATACATATATCCCCATATCCCTTCCCTCTTGCGTCTCTCTCCCTATCCCACCCCTCTCTGTGGTCACAAAGCACCGAGCTGATCTCCCTTTGCTATGCGGCTGCTTCCCATTAGCTATCTGTTTTACATTTGGTAGTGTATATATGTCAATGCCACTCTCTCACTTCATCCCAGCTTACGCTATATCTTTTAAAATACCAATTTTTATTGTATTTCATGTGATAATAAGGTTAAATCAATAGTAGTAGAAAAAAATTAGTGAAACATCAATACTTTCTCATTTAAAATAAACACATTTAATCTCAGAATTTACCTTTTTCATCTCTTTGGGATGATATTGAATCATGATGTGAGGTCACAATCTATGGAGACTTTCCTAAACAGCTAAAAGTATAGACAAATGATACAACATGTATGCAAAAATATGTAGCAAATAATCTTCATTTTCTCCATGATTTGTAAAGAGCCCTTTCCTATGCACTGAAATGTTCTATTAATATATGCTAGGCTCTCCTATTGCACTGATCTTATGCCTTTGCACTGTTATTGGATAGATGTGTGTCACTTCCAGGGGGAGGTTGGAGATATGAGAAGGGATCAGTCCATGTAAACCTTTGTCACCTACATCAAGGTGTTTTGTCCTCAATCCAAGGGCAACAGAACATTACAGGGATTTTTTTTTTTTCGGTACGCGGGCCTCTCACTGCTGTGGCCTCTCCTGTTGCGGAGCACAGGCTCCGGACGCGCAGGCCTAGCGGCCATGGCTCACAGGCCCAGCCGCTCCGCGGCATGTGGGATCTTCCCGGACCGGGGCACGAACCCTTGTCCCCTGCATTGGCAGGCGGACTCTCAACCACTGCGCCACCAGGGAAGCCCCATTACAGGGATTTTTAAGAAAGCTGGATGATGTTACAAAGGGGAATGACAATAAATACTGTGAAATAAAGAAGTGAATTGCATGAGCTAATGAACAATCAAATGAGTTTTGCTGCAGACATATGTAAAAATGCTGTGGTAACAGATTGGATGGTCTTGAAAGATAAGAAAGCATTTTCCAGGCAGTGAAACGCCAGGGAGGGCCTTTTTAAGCCAAGGAGACATCTAGGGTTTCATGTGAGAGATGATCCTTTTCACCCCGTCACACACACACACACACACACACGCACACACAAACACACACATGTGCATTAATACATCAGGATGATTGTTTGTGATTATTGGATTCTTTGATGGAGATTCCAATCCAACAAAGTCTTTAGGTTTGAGACAGAGAGAGAGAGAGCGAGAGAGAGAGAGAGAGAGAATGTGTGTTGACGGTGTGATATGGAGGCTTATGGATAGAGCTCTCTTTACTTTCTTCCTACCATGAGGCCCCACTCTCCTGCTTCAGGGCTCATGCCTGCTTTGTGAGCAGATTGTCCTCTCCTTAAGATTACAGGTGATTCGATGGGATTTCACACTGTCAGAGCTGAATTGATTATGTCACAGTTTGGGTCGTGGCATTACATTTTGAACGGAAAGCTAGGTCAAGTTGACATTCTAAAAACATCTATTCTTTTTGGAGGAAGAAATAGGTAAGCAGTTTAGAAGGAAAGGCAAAACTGAAGAAGAAATTGGTATAAGATTATTTTGTTTCTGTCAGGGGAGTCCCAGGTTGGCAACCAGTGGGATTAAAAGGTAGAAGTTGGGGCTGGCAAGGGGCAGGACTGGACAAATGAACAGGGTCGGGGGGCGAGGGACATGCTGAAGGTTTGCCATTGAAGGGTATTGAGTTACAGGGGGGTGTGATCAGGTGTGGGTAGAAAGAACACACTAACAGCAACGTGGAAAAAGATTTTGAAGGCCAAGATAGGAGCCAAAGAGACCAGTTTGGAAGAAACGTGTTACGGTATTCCAGGAGAGGTGGCAGTCTATTAAAATAGGGTGCCATTGATGGGGATGGAGAAAGTGAATCTGATTTAAGAACACTGAGGAAATGGAATTGCCAAGAGTGGGTGGTGATCTGTGTGGGTGATGAAAGAGAGGGAAGTTTCAAGAATGATTCTTGGAACATGGCTGGGGTGGGCAGACAGTTAGAGGAAGCCAAGTAAGAACAGTAATAGCGTTCCTGAGAGAGCAGAATTGTCGTGTCCAGTTCTGGTGTTTCTGAGATCCAGGAGCTTGACAGCCCTAAGGGTGAAAGTCCACGTGTCCTGCGCTTGTCTCTCCTCCCCTCAGGAAGACTTCAGAGGGAAATGTGGGCAGCTTCACTGGTCAGAATCCGCAAGGCAAGGGGCAAATTACCAGGGACTCTGTCTTTGTTTCTTTGTTTGGAAAGAAATAAACAGGAAGAGCTAAGAAAGAGTTGAAAAGCAAATTCCCAGGGACAGCATCTTTGGGTGGTGATGCAGAGCTGTGTGTGTGGGCATCTGGCGACCATGGATACGTGTCCCAGCTGGCTGAGTTTTCCCAAACAACCAGACAGTCACAAGCCGTTCACCCATGATCTGGAGAAAACCCAGCCGCCAACCTACATCACCTCTGCTGTGAAACAGACTGCTCTGGGATGGTTTTGAAATACAGGCAGGAAGTTGGGAAGCTTATGTCTGCTGATGCTGCCAGCTCAAGGAAAGAGATGAGTCTCCTGCTTAAACAGAAGGAACCCAGGAAAGGGACTGAATTAAAGGTCCCTTATCCTTCCTCTATGCCCCTACGGGGCTGTTGGCTTCACCCACTATAACACCAGAGATGCTGTCAGTCAGTCTCTGCAAAAGTCCCACTCAAAGAGATTTGACCAACGAGTTCAATGAAGGGGCTACTCATGGACATGTAAGTCAGCTCAGGTAACCAGCGAGGGCCCAGGTGGCCTGCATTAGCAGCTAAAGAAGGAGGGGAGGGAAGAGCTCACCTAAGACAGGTGAGAGAGCTGGATCTGAGGAGCAGAGACTTAGAGGGATGGAGCCACAGCACCTGGGTCTGCAGCACAGACCTTATTCTCTGTCCCTATCTTCATTAACTATCCTCGACAGGAAACCAGAGGGACAGGGGAGCTCGTGACTGCAGGCCTTAGTCCCGTTGGAGTCCAGGCGAGATGGAGGCCAGAAGGGATGGGCCGAGAGGGGCAGATGGAAAAGGACCAGCACAGGGCTCTCTGCACGCAGTGTGGCGGATCAGACCAAATGTTTTTCCAAGGGACTGCTTAAGACTGTAGCTGTGCTTCTTCTGCCCTCCTCTGGCTGCCAGGTAGCCCCCTGGTCCTTCCCTCTGAGGGGGAGGAGCAAGTGGCCAGGGAAGAAAGCCGCTGGGGAGGAGGAGAAGGTGAAGGGGACCGGGCATGAAAAGGAGGCGGGAGCGCCCTGTGCTGAAGGATGCACTTCTGTTCCCCTGATGCCCAGCACTGCCAGCTACTGCTGCCCTCCAGAAACCTCTGCTTAAGTCTTTATCACCACTTGCAAAGGATTGTCTGACAGTTGTCTATATCAAGGCTGGCTGCTTGTCATACTGGTCTGTTGTCATGGGGAACGGTGGCTGAATTCTCTTTAGAGAGAATAAAATTACTGTTGATAGTTCTGAAAGTAACAAGAGTCACAATCTAGAAAGATAGTAGAAAGGTGTTCAAAGCCATTCTCACCCTTGCCTGGCCATACCCTTCCCCCGCCACCATGTCTGAACTGCCATGGCCACTGCCAGGGAGCTGACAGCACACGGACCAGGGTTCAAGTCCAAGGCCTTTTCTGGCCCCCTCGTTCCTCCGTATTGTAAATATGTAGGTTCTCTCAGGCCTTACAGTAGCTGAGGACAAGCTAATGCCAGCCCCGCCCTGATGATCTGAGATTTTCAACCCACCTATGGAACACACACACTCACACACCCCACACACCCCCACACACCCTCACACACACTACCCACACACCCAGACACATCACCACACACACCCACACACATACCTACACACCACACACATAATCACACACACTCACACACCCCACACACCCCCACACACCCTCACACACACTACCCACACACCCAGACACATCACCACACACACCCACACACATACCTACACACACCACACACAATCACACACACTCCCCCACCCACACACACCACACACACACACCACACACCCCACACTTACACACACACACCACACACACACCCTACCCACACACACCACACACACTCACACACCTACACACACCACACATACCACACACTCACCTACACACACCCTACACACACACACACATACACACACACCACACCCATCTACACACACACCTACACACACACATACCCTACACACACCCACACAGACATACACACACACCACACAGACATACACACGCCACACACACCTACACACACACTACACACACTCACCTACACACATACACACACACACACCACACACACCCCACACACCATGGAAACTCTCTGGAAGTCACCCACTGGGTTGCAGTGCTCTCAGGAGCCCTACAGCACATCACGCTGGATTGGAACTGGAGAATCCAAAATTCTCTGCCTCTTCCTCAGGTCTTCTCCCCACCCCATGCACAGCCCCATCAAGTAGGACACTGACACTCTTCGTCGCATACATACAATTTCTAGCTCCCTATTAACCAGTCTGATCTTTCTGACAAAGATATCTCAAACTCAATCTTTGAGTTAAATTTAAGGGCATCCTTGTGACCGTATATGTTTTATGGAAATGGTCTACGGTACCAAGGACTAAAATGTCACTAATTCAGAAACCAAAGCTGTTTAGTGGATCTGTGTAGGCAAGGATGAATCATAATCCCTCGTGAAGGCAGCATGGTGAATGCATATATTACTGTAGTAAATGCCTCAAATAGCAGGAGAAGGGAACCAGCTCCCAAAGAAGCTGATGAGACAGGCTTCACTTCACCACCTCCTTCCTAACTAAGATAGTATTAGCTAGTCAGTGAAATGCTCTGATTCCTTTCTCTGTCTTCCTTCTTTTTTTAAGTGAAATCACATGGTTAAGGGAGAGAGGTGCTGAATACACATATTAGTGTGAAGTTGTCATTTCTTCCAAAGAAGAGTGTGCCAGCAGAGTGCGGAAGTTGAATATGAATTGTTTAGTCTTTTAGATAAGCATTTAAAAACATTTATAGTTTCCCACCTAAATATAAAAGTAAGCATATATTGTTTTAGAGTACTTGAACAACATGCAAAGACACACAGACACACACACACACACATACACACACACACACGTACTCAGTCAATTCTCCCAGTGATGACAATAGTTTGCATATTTACCTGTATCCTTTATTTTGATGGATGGATAGATAAATAAATAGATAGATGACAGATCAGATGGATAGATAGCTGATTGATTGCTAGATGACAGGTGGATAGACAGGTGGGCAGATACGAAGGTGAGTTGGAGCACTTGTACAGAAAAGGATAAAGTAGTACACAGGAATTGTGATGAAAGTGATGAGTTCTTCTCTTGTTTAGTTAAGTATCTGCCTTAGTTTGAGTTCTCCTGGAACCGACCTTGAGACCAGGATTTGGGTGAAAATGGTGAATTGGGAAGGCGATCCCAGGAAACACCAGTAAGAGTGAGGAAGAGAGAGATGGAGCGGGAGAAGGCCAGAGCGGGGTGCCTTCCTGAGCAAGTTACAACTGTGGAAAGCTGAGACTCCTGGGGCTCCAGGAGACTGTGTAGACTGCTCTGTGGGATGAGAAAACATGTACTTACCCATCAGCCTCCCATCCTTCATCATCTGGAGGCTGATTTGCTGGCACTTTCAGTCAGTCTCACATGCACACCTCTGATGGGAGAAAACAGCCAGGGATGGAGCCACAAGTGCTTTAGGAGGAAGGCTGGGCTGTGAACCTGAAGGGAGGGGTGTTCAGGAATATGGGCAGGGTGCCTCCTATGCTTCCAGCCAGATCCACCATGTCCGAATTCTCTCCTCCGTCTCATGAGATGCTCTGTTGTCCTGTTGGCTCCACCTCTGCAGCAGCAGCTCTCAGAACTGCTCCTTCCTCTCTCCCTTTCAACCCTCAGAGGCTGGATCAGACCCTTACAACCTCCTACCCAGAGTTTCCCAAAGTGTTACCCACAGAACAGGAGTTCTATGAGCTTCCTTGAGAAGAAAAACTGCTCTAGGGATCAAATAACTCCTCCTTGGAAATACACAGCGATCAGTTTAAAAAATGTTTAATTTTGTTTACCCCTATTATTGTAATATCCTTACTATAAGTGATATAACAATATAAAATTTATAACCCATGGATCTCAGTTGAGGAAGTGCTAGATTATTGTAGCAACTTAACTTGTTTGTCTGTTATCACTTCCCCTTCCAATACATATCACCATGTTTTTTTAAACTTTATTATTATATATATTATATATATATAATATATATATAAATATAACTTTATATTATATATATATCAACCATATGGTTGATTAACAGTGTTTTGTTAGTTTCAGGTGTACAGCAAAGTGATTCAATTATACATGCACATGTATCTATTCTTTTTCAAATTCTTTTCCCATTTAGGTTGTTACATAATATTGAGCAGAGTTCCCTGTGCTATACAGTAGGTCCTTGTTGGTTATCCATTGTAAATATAGCAGCGTATTACCATAATTTTTATTCCACATTCAAGTTTCTACAATCCTGCTTTCCATCTTATAATTCCCTAATGTCCCTTCAAATATCATGTACTTTAGCTAAATTATACTCAGTTTAATTTCCCATTTGTTCCCTATGCTTTTCTGCATTCATTCATGGTTTATTATTTATTCATCTATGCATTAACAAGTCTTTTCTGACACACAATTATCCCAGTGTTTAAAAGAAGTGAAATAAAAAAACTTCTCACCCTTTGCTAACATTTCTTTGGGCTCTGTCTAAATGTACCTGAATTTCCTGCAGACGTCTCTTTGCTTGATTATCCCACTGCTATTCACTCATTCAACAGATATTCAGGTGACAATAGAGCATAAATAAATGACCTGTCATATTTTTATCTGAAAGTCTTATGTATCTGGGTTCTTTATTCTCAGATCAGCCCCTTGGGGGAGTTCTATCTTTTGCCATTCTCTGGAGTTAATGGCACAAGAACACCTCTGCCCAATGTCTATTGACCTGAATAAATCAGTCTCTTAAAAGACAGGAGGACTTGCCACTCACCAGCCTGCAGACACTGGGTCCAGTGTCTCCCAGTGGAAGAAAGAGCATATGATTATCACTTGCTGCAGAAAGTGCCTGCCCACACATGCTGGTGACCTCCTGGTTGGCATTTCATGAAATATGCAACTCTTTAAATTGGGGATGCAAAAGAAACTTTAAAGGACCCATTAATCTTGTGAGAAGTGCCTGGGATCTCTCATGAGTCGGAACAGTGATGAGAGAAAAGCTAAACAAAGGTCTCGTTTCCATTTCTTATACTCAGTTGGAAATGAAAAGAATAAAACATAATATACCTCACATTTCAAGAGAGAGAGAGAAAGGTACTAACTCTCTGAATCACTTAAATGGCTTTCTAGCAAAAAAGTATCATTTCTGTGTATATGGTGAGAAAGATGATTAAATGTTGGACATTTTCTCCTCCCATAACAAAGCAGTTCCACTCTACTCACATATTTCAGATGTCATATTCAGCTCCACCTATTCTGTCTTTAATCTGCAGGTTGATAACATGAATCTGGGAGAATCTGTAAGCTCAGAAAAGCAGGTTGCTGGGGAAATGAAAGAATTCCCACAAACATACCATAGAGCACATGCGGGACCAGGCTGAGCACAGATGTGAGCAATGTTGAGCAGGGCCTCATCACAGTTCCTGTTACATCATCCCAGGAGGTCACAAGACCTTTGTTCAGTGTCCAGAGAGAAATAAAGTTTTTGAAAGTTTCCTCAGTAAGGTAGTCGTGGGCTAGAGTCTGTCCATAAGGAAGGTCTCAGATGAATTCAATTTGGAGGAATTTGCCCATCATGCTTATTTAGAGATGCTCCAAATGCAAATACCTCAAACCAAATGCTAACCAAGAAGTGAGTTGTAGCCAACATCTCATAAGGAGAATCCACATTCAGCCTCCGATAAATTCTGAGACTTCTGGCTTTGGGATAGTCCCCAGGATAATTGAGAAGCTGGACTTAATTGCTCATAAGTTTCTGATAAATTACCAATCTGGCTGCTATACTATTTATATGTCTCTCCCATCCCTCTCTCAAGAGATAAGGAATCTGGCTCTTTTTAAGAAATGGCTGACTGCTACAGGCTCATAATGAGAAAGCTAATAAAGAAAGAATTTTTAGCAGGATAAGTGGCTTCTTGAATAAGAGATCCCTTTATTACTTCATGAATCAATGTTAAAAGCTAATGTCATGAAGCTGAGGAATTGTCTGCAGTGCAAAAAAAATAAAAGAAAATTTTTAAAAGTGGGAAACTTCTCAGTATGTTGGCTGTTGGTGCAGTTCATCAGAACTGAACCAAGAAACTTACTGAGATTGCCATTTTATTTTAGGGAATGAGTAACCCTAATGTCTCCTATGTGTCACTGACATTGATACCCAGACACATTTCTGATGCCACATTTGGTGTGTGTTTTATAGTTATTGCTAAAAGTAAAGACAAATGCTTGGGTTATTAAGCACATTACTGTTTTCCAATTACTGAGGACCTAAGGAAAGGAAAAAGAAAACAAAGCAACCAACCAAACAAACGAAAAACCAGCAGTGCTAGGACTGAGGAAGAAGGAGCAGAATTACTGTTGAGGCACCCGGCGGATTGGGGTCACGGCCCAACCGATGCTTCCACCTGGCCTCAGTTTTCTGGAGTTTGCAACGCCCTGCATGACGTAACCAGGAGTAGTGGACTGCACACTTCTGAGAAGCGGGATTCGCCCACAGGACCCAGTCTCGCTGGCAGGTGGGAGCACTCAGTGGCACCGCTTGAGGACTCCTCAAAGCTCTGCGTAGTAATCAGGGGTCCTCAAGAGGAACGGTCCTCGGCGCTCGATGGGGTCCGCGGAGCGTGCCCAGGGCACAGCACTGATTGACATGAGCAAAAGGCAGTCCTGACGCTGACCAGTGAGCAGGTGCCACCAGGTGCGGGGGTTCACAGCGCCCGGGGCCGCGACCAGATTGCCGCGCGCGCCCTCTGCCGGCGGGAACGAGAACCTGCTTCTCGGGCTGAGTGGGCGGGGCCCGCGGGGCTCGAGGGGGCGGACAAGAGGGCCCGCAGGCGGGCTTCCCGGGGGACGCCTTTGCAGCCCGTGCAGCTGTGCACGCACTTGCGAACCGGTCTGTACCTCTCCAGAGAGCGGCCTTGGGGAGGGAGCCTCTGCAAATACTGCTGACCTTGACAACACGGAGGGAGCAGTAGGAACCGGGAAGATGGGAGGGAGGAACCCGGGAACCTCCCGGGTCCCCTTACACTTGCGTGTGGTTGAAATAGTCACACCTTCTCCAGGAGAGCGTCAGCAGCGGGAAATCTAAGTCCAGCAAATGACCTTAAAACCAGATGTGCTACCCACGTGACCCGGGCTGCTGTAAATAAGGGGGTGGGCTGCTGCCTTTGGAACACCTTCCCCCGCCAGCTGAAAGCCCGCACAGAGGGTGACGGAGGGAAGGGTTCCCAAGAGGCATTTTCTCATGGGAAATGCCTCCGACACACTTCCTGTGGCCTTCTTGTCGCTTCGCCGGCCACGTGTCCACCGCAGCAGGTGGCCGCCCACTGTGCCCCTCCTCTGCCTCGGACTGTTGATTCCCAGGCGCAAAACCAGGGCTTTCATCCCCAGAGCCCAGGCACCCAGAGCAGCCGCTGGCCCGCCTGAGTGCTCTTCCAGTGTCTTGGGGGCAAATAAATAAAGGGACAGATGAATGAGGGGACAGGTGAGAGAAGAGAAAATGTGTCTCCCACACAAGTCCTCTAGAAATTATTCTACCAGGGCCTGAGATGGAGCCCCAAATCCAGGGGAGATTGCTTAGGACAAGGAAGGAGGGAAAGAAGGAAGGGAGGGAGGAGGGAGGGATAATGCGTTTTCCTCAAGAAACATCCAGGCTGCTGCAGCTGCTCTGGCATCTGAAAGATCCCACCAGCACCATGGAGTCTCCAGAAGCCCCTGTAGTGGCTCCTAAGGTCTGGCAATCATGGATCCTGAGGCTCTGGGATCTCCTCTGATGCTCTTGTTTCCATGGTGATGGAAGGAAAAGCCTGCACAGAATCCTGCTCCCTGTCCACCCTGGCCTCAGTCTCAGTACCAAGACACCTCTCATTCCAGTGACCCGCCCCCCCCGGATGGCCACATCCCTTCCCCAGCTCTGGGGACACAGGGCAAGCACTGGTCTTTGGATGCAAGCAAGGTGCATCTCACTACTTACCCACACCTCCTGTGCTTAGCCAGCCGAACTCGAGCTCCGGTCCTTCCCACATCACCAGCACCACTGTCCTCGCCCGAGCTGTGCAGCTCCTCAGCTACCCCATCTTTCTCAGATGGTAGAAGCCTTGAAGACAGGACCAATAATAACTATTTCTCCATCTAATATGACTTGTAACTTAAAAATAATAGAATGCAATGATTTTTTAAATGAATAAGTAATTAAGAAGGAAGCCACTTCAGACAACTTTACTGGAGATATCCAGGATTTGTTTTTCTCCCCACAGGATATTAAAATCAAAAACTTATTTGTATAGTAAAAATCTGGGCTGGAATGATTGGGTGGGGAGGGAGCAAAGTGAATGGAGAGAAATAGGAAAAGGGAAAGAAATGAGGAAGGAATGAGAGAGAGAGAGAGATCGACAGGGACACTTAGCAATCTACGGATTTGGGGAAGAATGACCAGTGCTACATGGGAGATGAGAGCCCATTGGATTCCCCACTGAGTCTAGGAAATGCCTCCCAGGTCAGGGCAAGGACAGATGTCCCAGCAGACACCAGAAAGGTACTCAGCAAACCACCCTTTGTTTTCCTTGTCAAACCTCTGTGCCACATTTTCACTTGCCAGGGATGCAGCAGTGTCAAGTCCCCATCATTCCTGTTTCCACGGAAGTGGGCGCCAGAGCAGTGCCAGCCCTGGAGGGACAAGCAAGTGCCCGGAGTGTGGAGAGCCTGGCATTTGCGAAAGCACCTGGGAAACCACCTGGTCACTGGTCCCCTTCCCCGACCCAGGAGCAGGAAGCGGCCCCTAAGCTCTGTCAGCCAGTCTTCCATGGGCCAGGCTGCAGGTGATGCCAAGATGCTGTGCCCTGGCCAACTGCGCCTATTTAGCTGGGAGCACAGCCCATCCTTGGCCTTTGAAGTTGCAGGTGGATCTGAAGGCAGCTGCTGTCTGCATCCAGCTCTTAAAAATGATGTCCCTGGGCTTCCCCGGGGGCGCTGTGGTTGAGAGTCCGCCTGCCGATGCAGGGGACACGGGTTCGTGCCCCGGTCCAGGAGGATCCCACATGCCGCGGAGCGGCTAGGCCCGTGAGCCATGGCCGCTGGGCCTGCGCTTCCAGAGCCTGTGCTCCGCAATGGGAGAGGCCACAACAGTGAGAGGCCCGCGTACCGCAAAAAAAAAAAAAAGATGTCCCTGCAGCTTTACCTGTGACAGAAAAAAGGCAATTTACCCTCTCTATTGCAGATACTAGGAACCCATGATTTATCCCAATTAAAACTTTTTATTATAAATCTGGAAAAATCATTATATTATTATGTCCAAGGTAGAAAAGTTGAGTCTGTGTAATATGCAAATGAAGAGAGAATGTACAGTTGATTTTCCCCTATCCTAACTTAGGCCCTTTTGACAAGCATCACAGAAGCAGGAGGAAAATTAAACCAAGAGGGTGTGGTCAGAATGACTGATTCTTCGTGGGACTTTGGGAACTTTGATGAGAGAAGTATCTATGTTCTTTCTCTACTGCACATATTTTAGTTTTCTTATTGCTCTTCTTTTTTAATAAAGATGATGCTATAACCCACTTCAGAAGTGCATGTGCTCGGACTATTTCTAAGAGGACATAGTGGATTTGGGTGAATTATATAAATAGGGAAATTGACATTTCCTACAACCATGGACAGAACTAGGTTTATCTTCTGTGCTACACAACAGAGCAAAACACTTTGGTTCCACTAGGGTGGCAGCAGGGCAGACTCTGACCTGTAGCATGTATATTGGAGAGCTGGCCACCACTTTCTCCTTGGGGAATGTCCTCGAAGATTAGTTGGAGACTGTACACACTTGGATAGACTAAAGTAAGTGAGCAGCTTGCTGGGAAGGAGATTCAAATTCTCACCCATACAATGAAAGCAAGGAGCACTCCCCTTTCCAACCACCTCCCGCTGCCCATCTGGGCCTCTTTGCTGAGCATCTGAACCAAGACAAGTTCTGAAGCTCCTCATTTGCTGTGGGTTCTCTCGGCTGAGATTTGGCTTTGAAGGACAGGGGACAAACAGAGGTCCCACCAGCGGGTCTCCCTGTATCTTTCAGCTGCTGAAAGACCCACCTTTATGTCCTTCACCGAAGAGCAGATGGAGTTATAGCAGAGCATGAAGAATGGAAAACCGGACTTGAAAGGGGTCCATTGTGATTTTCAGTCTCGAGTAGGTGCCAGACATTACATTTCTGCTTGAACTCCAAACAGCACTCGGCACCAACACCGAACCATTTGTTAGGGGTCCACTGGGGTAGATGCCCTGGAGCTCATCAAATGCCCAGGTTGTTTCACTAATTGCCCAGAGCCCTTCCAAACCAGCTGAGTGGCACACACTGGCTGGGAAAGATTATTTTCCAGATGGAACCCTGACACCCTGAAAAATCTCATTTATAGGCTCGGGCCAAGTGTTATGTGTGTTGTAATAATTATTTTCTACTTCTGGCCACTGCTGAGGTAGCTACCTGTCTTTATAAATCAAACATACTGAAAGCATACATCCAAGCCAATTTCTGCTCCAAAACTCCAACATCTTGCAGACTCTTTTGGCATCATTTTGGGGAAAAACTATACAATTGGGTATTGCTTCTTAATGCAACCCAAACTGTCAGATTCATCCAGGCTAGCTACGCCAGTTCTCCTCTTGACACTTTAAATCAGTGTGAAGATGCTGCCCTGTTGCATGGATCAAGTCCAAGCTCCCAACTGGCTCTCAGTATCTGCTGCAGTGTGGCCAAGCCTGCCTTCAACACTTGTATGTGACACTTTAGTGCCAGCCTCGCCAGGCTGCTCAGCCCTCCCTGTGTATACCCTCGATCCTTGTTCCTTGGGGGCCCAGCTCTTTCCATGTTGCTTGAGTATAGTATGCTTTTGGAGTCAGAGGGCTGGCAGGGAGGATGTTAATATACCTTTTCTCCCCTTCTGGGAAACACGTTTCTCAAGGGCAGGAAGCCTGCCATTTCGTCCTCCATAATATGTAGCTCAGGGCCTTGCACATAACAGGCCCTCACTAAATATCTGCTGATTAATTAATATTTATTGAATGAGTGACTGAATAAATGAATGACCAGCTTGAGGACAGTAAGCCAAGTGGATGCATAATTCTGTTGGGTTCACGGTAATGAACATTTTAACTGATACTGTCCTTAGTCATATTTGGGGAAAGGTATAAAACTATCAGATAATTGTTTATAAAGGAATTTACATGCATGACTTTTACAGCTATGATTGTTTTTTTCTAAATGGCAAATCCCATAATATTTGGGATATACAGAGAGCTCTCCATTAAAACTACTGAAGACACGCTTATTTTGCAAAATAACTGATCTCAACTTTTTAAAATTAACAGTTACCTTTATATACAAAACATGATCGATGTTCAAGACAATCTATATATCTTGTCAATCAAGTGGACTCCAATTGTAAAATCTTTTTCTTTTTCTTTTTGCTGTTTAACATTATCTACACTTTCTAAATGAAATACACACACACACACACACACACACACACACACACACACACACACTTTGGCCAATTCAGCATATTAATCTTGAACAATTTTATTGTTTTTATTATTAATGACCTAAGTTGTCTGTGTTTAGCTCAAATTTAACTCCTTCTTAGCTGGTTGCCCTGTTGCCTCAATTTGGGTATTTAAAATATTTGTAATTGCTGTCTTTTCACTTATTCAATCAAAAAATACTAACTCTCTGCTCTAGTTTCATTTTTCTAGGCACTGAAATACTCCTGAAAATTAAACAGACAAGGCCCTCATGTTGAAGAAACAGACAATACATAAAGCAAACAAGGAAGCTGTACAGTAGTTTAGCGGATTGGTATTATGGAGAAAAACAGCCCTGGAGAGAGAGGGTAGTGCTGGGCAGAGTGGTTGCAAAGTTAAGTCAGTTGGTCATCGAAGCATCCTGAGAAGGGGACATTTGGGTAAAGCCATGAGGGAGGTGAGTGAGAGGCATGTGGGTACTAGGAATAGGATGCCAGCCCAAGGGAACAGTAAATAGACCAAGTGTCCTTGATAGGACATGGTCAGAGTGTTTGGCTGACATCTCATTACCTTCCCCCATCTGTTCAGCACCATTCCCAGCCATCACTTACCTGTGCTGAGTTCACGGTCCTGGCGTGGCCCCTGACCCAGGATCCCACCACCAGAAGCACCAGGGCTGTAACCACTCTCAGTGACTTTACTGGTGGCTCCCTGGATCAGATCTGGGGTCAAGGTTATCTTTTCCTCTCACAGTTATCACTGTCCTCTATGAGAACCATGGAGGTGTCTTCCCAAGGGAGCACTTGAAACTCCAGGGGCGGCTCATCTGGACCAGAGTTCTTCCCCCTTGTGATGGCCAACGTGTAGCCTTAACCTAAACTCCTAAACAAGATGGATTTACTTTCCTTCTGTATAATTCCACATTTAAATCATCATAGACGTTTAAAACTATTCAGTTGCATTCACTCTGAGATGTGAATGGGCAGATAGCTCATCGCAGCTGTAATCACCACATTTATGCCTTGAAGATATGTTCAAAGTTTATTCCCACTCCACAGAAAGTAAGTTGAAACTATGATTCCATTCTAATTGCTCCCATACTTAAAAAAATAAAAGTCGTCACTGACACCGGCCTTAGCCTTTGCAACTTGCTGCATTGTTAGAAGCCTTATGTAACTATGAAGCATTTCTCCCTCTACTCTGATTTAAGAGCACTGTCTTATGTTCTTTTCTCAGTGGGTGCATCTCCTTTACTTTATAAAACAATCTTTCATGTCTTCATGTCTCCATCTTCTCAGATGCGTAAACCTAATTTGTACAACCGCGGCCAGCTTCGTACAAAGCTTTCAAATAACTCTTTCTCCTTTCCTGAGTCTCTTCATCCAACAGCCAAGGATCAGGCATTTCTGACCCAAGGGAGGCTTTGAGACTTTGAGAGAAAATATAACTGTCAGCAAGTGGAGAGGAATGTAAAGAATATTTAAGCTAAAGAAGGGCTGCCGTTTAGGCATCTAATGCAGGCCGGCTAGCTGTCAAGTTTACACTGCCTGTAACAAGTGCAGGCCTCTGGGCACTCATGATGGAGGGAACCCACCAGCCACCCTGGAGTCCATATAGGAGGCCACAGAGCCCATCCTGCTGACAACCTTCACATGGTGAATTTTCTTCTCCAGGGGTCTGAGGACCTTGTTTGTCCTCTCATCGGTGTTTCAAGTTATTTCTGAGGTTCCAAGGAACTGGGCTAAGCAACGACGCTTTGTTCTCCTAAGTGTGCAGTTTTCCGGTAGGGAACAGTCTTTCTCTCCTGCAGTGACATGTGGCTGTCCTGTAGAAGTCATACAGGTTAACTGCTTCCTGCAAAATGCCATGTGTTGCCTGACTGATGGGTTTATTTGAGTGCATAGACAGCCGCTTCCCTTTGGTGGGGGTCCGGGTAAGTGAAGTGTGTCATATCCATGCTCCGTGTCACCACTCCAGTCCCTCCACCTATTACCCATGAGGGAAGCACGTTCCAGCATCACATGTGAGCATTGTGGGCTGGCTGAGAAGGACGGTGTAAAGCCAGGAAAGCATGCTTCACATGTGGCTGCGTGTCTCCCAGCGTTCCTGGTAGAGTTGCGTGGATTGAGATCTGGAAGAGATGGTGAATCTCATCTAGTCAAATCCACACAATTTACAGATATGCAAACTGGGGCTTTGAAGAGTGAAGAATCTTGTCCAAAGTGGCAAAGCCAGAATTAAATCCCAGGTTTTCTGAATGAGCAGTAAGTGTCATTCTGTGTTTATAACAGAATATACTGATAGTCAAGTTGGAAAAAAAAATACAGCATAATCATAACATGGCAAGAACAGAAGCATCTGTCAAACAGTGACAGATGGCAGTGGATAAGGAAGCAGCGGAAGAGGCAAAGAAGGGACAAGAACTAGTAAGTCCTGGGTTTGCAGCTGGGCAGGGCTGGTTAGGGCCTGCCTGGGAGAATGATGTTGGTATCCTCTTCCTCTTACTCCACAGAGGGGATTTTCCCTCCAGCAACTGCAAATCATCCCACTCATTTAGTGAGTTATTGATTTATCTGTTCAAACTGTCTTAAGTGCCTATATTGTGCCAGGAACTGAAATGACTGCTGGGGAATGAAGATTTAACACATACCCTGGCTGCCTTCCAGAAGCTTCCAAAATAGCTAAAATTTTCCAAAGACAAAGAGGCAAATAGCCAGTAGTGGCAAATATAAGAAACAATTAGAGTTCATAGGAGCTTCGCTTCTGAGGGTTGATTGAAGAGTATCTCCACACGACCCTAAGAAATAATGGGACAATAAAGGACTGGTATCAAGATGGAAACAGAGCATTAAAGGAAAGCATGGGGGTGGCAGAAGAGGGAGAGAGAGAGAGAAAACATTAGGGTCGTGGATGTGCCCAGGCCCCACCCAACATGTCAAGAAGGTAGACAGCCTAAGACCAACCCATTCTCTCTGGGGCAGGTGCTCTGACCACAGGGAATCTACCAGTCCTTGAGCCCAGGTACAGGACTAGGTCACTGCTGGGAAGATGAGGGACTCCAGGGAATTCACAGTTAATGGCATACCATTGACATCAGTCTGAAAATTTAGCAGCAATCCGACTACATTAATGTGCTGTCTTCAACTTTCCATGTTGTTATGACAGATGATTAACAAGGCAGTGCTCGGGGAATTGTCCCTGCTACTCATTATGAACTCATGCAAAGCCATATTGAAGTAAACATCTGTCAACAACTACGTTAGAGCCACCTAAATCCAGCCTCCTATGTCATCTATATGTTTGTCTCTGAGACAATGAAAATTCAGTTGTAAAATAAATAAGATGCATGTGCCTTATGCAGAATTGCATAATTATTTAGGATTAGTTTTCAAAACCCATATAATATGAACAGTCATACAGGTTTGCAATGCTCTTTTCCTTAATGTGTGCGCCCACATCAGAGCTCACATATCACACTGAAGTCAGAGTGAAAACAGAGGATGGCATGTAAGCAAGACAAGAATAATAGATGCATGAGCTATAAAACCAACAAAATAAACTCAACGTTTAGATGTCAAAGTTGAGTTACAAAAGGAAAAGTGAAGAGGAGATTTGGAAAGGAAAAGATCATCATGACAATATGATCCCCACCCTACGAAAGCAAAACCTTAAGCTAGGTGTTTTCAGTTACATCTCTTAAGAAGCAAATCATTGAGATCCATTATTGGTTAAATATGACAAATGCAGTAAAAATGTCTTTTTAAGAACAGAATCGATATGCTCGTTGAGAATAACTAGAAATGCTGGAAAATATATTTTGCTTGAAGACATTGGAGCTCTGAAATGGTGGTGGGGACCACCCATTATTGAAGTGTTGGGGACCAAGACAGGAGAGATAAAGAAAACCAGACAGGTGAGCCCAGCATTACAAGCCTTTTCCCTCCAGGAGCATGTTCTCATTCCAGAGAGATGACAGACTTGGAAACTACACAGAGCTTTGGATCACCCTTGTGGGTCTAAGGGAACAAAAATTGGAATCCAGGGTCTGCTGTAGGGGTCGGGGGTGGGAACACCCTGTATTGAGTTAGGTGTGTTGATCCCCTGTCCAGATCTTCTAAATGCTCTCCCTTTTTTTATAGCGGAGCTGAGTTTCCAGACTTGCTCTGTACTCTCATCCCATCACCAGCAATAGTAGAATAAAATCGACTTCTGTTTGCTCGCCTTCTCTGGTGCGATTTTTTTCTTCAACAACATCTATCTCAAGTAGTTAGAAAAATAAATAACAACAAGTTAAACCTAAATAAATTGAAGAAAGGAACTAATAAACAAGGGAATAAATTAATGAAGTAATACATACATGAAATTTAGATGAAATTGACACATTTCCAGAAAAACATACCAAATCCTAAAAGAATAAATACTAAATGTTAATATCCCCTAAAAATTGAAGAAATTGCATGGAAAATTTTCATATGAATGTTACAGTCTCTAATCTTTTACCTGTGATTCCAACAAATGTTTAATGAAGATTAAGGAGGTAACAACATCAATTTTATCTAAATACTTCCAAATCTGTTTCTAGAGATACAGGGCTCCCCTGAGTTGTTGAAATTGATAGAAACTATTCCACTCCTTTCCTAGACACAAAGGGTTTTTTAAAGGTGGAGGGCTTAATAGAGGTGTGTTCAGAGATCTCCATGAGGTTTCTCAATGTGTTTTAAAGCTATTTGGGTCCTATTTGCTTGTCTCTGGTGTTATTTTCAACCTCTGAGTGAGTTAAGTCCACATCAGACCCAAGTATGGAAACTGCTTCAAAAAAAAATATTGCAGGTAAAGGCCACAGAATTTGGTGCCATTCTAAATGGCTGTAGTCCTGACCCTCAGGTGTGCTAGAAGACTATACCACATGAACTGACTATCTTTCCCCAACACACACTTGTGGACTGCCACTAAGACATTTCAGTCAATAAATGGTTGAAATATATCTGAGTCATTCTTTATGGGTCAAGTTTAATATTAAAATAGTGCATACTGGGTGGTTGAGTGAAGCCTTGTGTAATAAAATCAAACACCCAGTTATGCATGGACACCTGTGCTTGTCCACAGTCAGTCCATAAAAGATGGAAGGGCTCAAGGCCTTTGATAATTTACTATATTTTCTTATCTAAAGAAAGTAGATATCATTTGGACGACCTCAGAAGTACCAGAAGAACAGCAAATACAGGTTACAACAACAATGCTGGTTCAAAATGTTGCAAAGCTACAGATCGGATGAAATGATGGTGGAGAAAGGGCAGATATGACAATTCTCTCAAGAGAGGACCGTCACTGATGTAAGTCAAAGATGAATGAACAAAGGGAACAGAACTTCTGCCCAGAGGGTAGGCATAGCAGTGACCCATGGGCCTGGCATTTTTATGGGCACCAGGACAGCCCAGTGAAGCACCAGTGAAAGGGGCCAACACTGGTGTCCAGGGGAGAGGGATCCTCTGGCAGTGGACTTACAACATTATGTTCCCATCGGCAAAACCAGCTCATTCATGGTGGTGGTACCTCCAAGCTCTCCTGGCCTCTTGTTCAGATTGCAAGCTCAGTAAACTCTCTCACCAGTGAACCACCTGACTGGCTTTCCTACCTGGGTCTAACTCACAAGGAGAAATTGTGCTGGTTTTGCCAACAGGAATGTTTCATTCTGAATAACAGTTAGATTGTTCATATTATAGAAGTAGCCATCTGGTCCTCTGGTTTTATGTCAGTCTTATGGGCTTGGTTTTCAAGAGCATGGTCTCCAAAAAATGGACCTTCTCAGTGTGGCAACAAAGTCATATTTCTGAGCCTGCAATGCCAAGGTCAGATCCTAACCTGAAGAACTATTAAGGATCATCCACACTGAGATTTGGGACACAACTCTGCAACATTTTACTGCCTTTGACCATATTCTAACTTCTACAATTTGAAACTTCAGTAATAGTATGTGCAGGGAAAAGTGAGAGTCATCACCACTGGAAGATCAATTCTGAGAGGCACTAAAATCCAGGATGAAGGAAAGAAATAGAAAATGATGTCTGGTACTGGGTGTATTATTGACAAAATACCAACCTGTAAGTATTTCTTTATACCAGGAGAAAAAAGAACTTTCAAATTTTTCTATGAAGCAATAGATAATAAATACACAGTAACCATTATTATTAATTAGACTACATACAATGTCATGAGTAATATCTTTATTTAGTTTGTGTCTTGCATTGTTTAATTTCAATGAAAAGAAATATATTTAGAAAGGCTTACAAAACTCCATTTAAACAGGATTCCAGTGCTAACTCCTGATTCTCTTTACAAAATCATGAAGAACTGTGAATCCTCTTACTGTGGGATTTTCAGCCTAGGGGGTGAAAATGTACATTGAAGACCACTGGATCCTGACCAAATGTAATTTTTTCTTTGCCCAAATGAGAGGACTCCCTCCAGGTTAACTCAGTCTGTACATTTTTTAAAAGGCATTAAAAATACTAGGTACTAAACAAGGTTAAATTATAGCAGTGAGACATCTGGGAAACCTTGGCCTTTCTTTCATCTCAACTAAATAATTGTCTCTCTGATCTTATCAACTTATAGCTAAAGGCTTAATAATCTCATCCCTGGAGAGGGAAAAAAAAACACACAAAAACTCAACTGCACAAACTCTATGAGGAAAGGGCAGGACACTACAATGAGTTGGTGTTTAGCTCTCATCTCTTTTATAGTGGCAACAAACAAACCCTCAAAAAACAACCCTGTTTTTTGTGAAAAGCTATCCTGGGAAACACTTTGGGCCTGTGAACCAAGGGCTTTTCAAGGCTCTTACACTCATAGGTGGACCACCCATCTCAAAAGTTATCCTAAACAATGACCAAGTCAGTAATTGTTCATGTAGTGACCTTTGTCAATTCCATGCTTGATACTAGATTTCTAAGCACAAACAGGGCACATTTCCTGCCTTCAAAGGCTCACATTTATTAAGGGACAAAGATGTCTCTTAATAGATAATGATGCCCAAATATGGTCCTCACTGTGACAGCTTTAAAGATGAAAAGAGAAAATCTATATAACATAGGAATTGTTATATAAACCATGGGAGACAGTCAGCGTATTAGTAGGAGTTTTCTAGAGAAATAGAACCAACTGGATGGATGGATGGATGGATAGATAGATAGATAGATAGGGATTTGTTTTACAGGATTGACTCACATGATTGTGGGGCTTGGTAAGCCCAAAACCTGCAGGGCAGGCAGCAGGCTCGAGGCCCGGAGAAGAGTTGATGTTGCAGTTCCAATATGAAGGAAGAAGTCCTTTTTCTTGGGGGACGTCAATCTTTTTCTCTTAAGTCCTTCAACTGATTGGATGAGGCCCACCCACATTTCTGGAGGGCAATCTGCTTTGTTTAATGTCCACTGATTTAAATGTTAATTTCATTTAAAAAATACCTTCATGGAAATATCTAGAATCATGTCTGACCAAATATATGGGTACTGTGGCCTAGCCTGGTTGACATAAATTCAACCATCACAACAATGTTACTTTATAAAATTAGAAAAAAACAAATGCTGACATAGATCTGGGGCTACTTTAGGGTTTTGGGCAAGGACTATGTGTTCTGTCCAGCTGATAACAGGGGAACTGACTGAAGCTATGGAGAAAGATTCCCTCTTCCTATTCAGAGCCGCCAAGCCACCCCCAGCCCCAAGCAAGAGATGAGGATTTTAATTAGTAGAAAGACTGATTCAGAGAAACTCTAGAACTAGGGATCCCAGGCACAGAAGAGATCAAATGCACAGCTGATTCTGGGGAACTTAATGAAATACTGACTATTGAAGGCCAGTATTCATTCTAACATCCTGCTTTTAAAAAGAACATATGCAGGAAACCTTAAAGAGCCAAGTAGGAGATTGTAGGGTTTGTCCCTGAAACTCAAAGGACAAAGATGAAAGGTGTTGATGTTGTCCGGTCCATGTGAGAATTCTGGCTTCCTACATGATCAGTGAAGAGTGAAGGTCATGAGCATATCAGCTGTCCCTCCCCTTCCCCACACCCCCATCCTGCACACACATTTGCAGAGAGCTCCTGCAGGGTTCTTTTTTTTTTTCTGCCTCATTTAAAAATATAAGCAGGTGACCAAGGAAAGACAGACATTTGAGGAGAGCCTCTAACATGAAATAGAGAAACTAAAACAAACAGAAAAGTAGAACCCGGCATAAGCAGGGTAAATGCAGGAGAGTAGAAATACCCACAGAGATAAGCATCCGTGAATTTGCACCCACATATATAAATTGGAATACTATGAAAAAAAAATATCAGAGAAAAGGGAATGTACTCCAGAAATTAAATAGGGTAACTGAACATTAAGACAAACCAGTAGGACATCATGAGACAGAAAAAAAAAAAAAAAAAAGGAAAACTCCCAGAAGATAGCAAAAGATAAAGAATTGAGAAGGTGTGGGGGAGGTGGTAAAGATAAGGAAAATAAAAGAGTCAGACTATTGGCTCAACATTAACTATTCAAAGAAAGTCCAGAAGGCCAAGACTGATAGAATGGCTGGAAGTCTACTGTGATCGGCTGATAATGGCTCCCTAAAACAAGTCCAGGCTCTAATTCCAAGAACCCATGAATGTTACCTTGTTTGGATAAAAGGGTCTTTGTAAGTGTGGTTAAGGGTCTTGAAGTAAGGAGATTTTACTGGAATATCCAGGTGGACACTGACTGCCATCATAATTGGTCGTATAAGAGGCAGAGAGAGATGTGAAACACACAAATGAGAAACACATGAAGATGTAGAAAGAGATTCAAGCCATTTCATAGAGTCAGAGACTCGGAATCAGAGAGATCCAGCCAGACATTTGATGTAAAGTGGTTCCTGTGTACCTGGCACACAGTGAAAGTTTCATACAGGCTGAAGCATCTTTCTGGCAAATAGACTGGTTCAAGTGAAGATCTGAACCTTGTCCTAGGAGTGAGATGCACAAAGTAAACAAATATTTCATAGGAACTGCTCTCAAAAAATAATGCCTTGCTTATGCATAAGGAATTATTTTGGGCAAATAGTTTCTACTTGCATGGTGAAAATACTTCCTAGGATAGCTGAATATGTTGATAATCACAGAATGAATGGAATTACATTTCTTTAGTCATCAGTACCCAGCTAGGATGAGAAGAGGAAGATGCAGTAAAACAACATGGTACCCACTGAGGAGGTCAGGGCTTGATGGATGCTGGTGGCAGGCAAGGCAGAGGACAGAGGGCTCTTGACATCTGGCAAAGGAGATAAGCTCAGAGGCGAACTTAACCCCTTTCCAGTTTTTCCCAGAAAACACAGAGCCACTTACAGGGAGTGAAAGGCATGACCAGGGCTGTCTTTGGCCAAGGTAGCTCAGGGTGATGCTTCTAGCTCTTGACACATGGTAGGACTGCATCTAAGAACACAGTCAACCCCATACTTTGGCTGGAAATGTGAAACCCTGACATGTAACACTTGCAGACAGAAGGCACTGTGTGGCCAGCCCTGCCCTCTTCTCCCTTCTGTGGAAGGTGGAGGCTATACCAGCCCAGGTCCTGAGGGACCACATGAGCAGAGCCCTCTGGACATGAGGTCTGAGCAAAATATCAACCTTTGCAGTGATAAGTACCTGTGGCTTGCGGTTCCTTCTGTAGAATAATGTAACTTTGACTGGAACAGTTACTAGTTTGTTTTGGTTCCTTTAGATGGATTAACAACCCCTCTATGAATCTTCCATATGATGTATTTTTCTACAAGTGAAGGATGAGGATAAGCAATTTTTCCAGTAAAACCATGTACAGATTATCCATTAACTGAATCAATGGGCTATTGATGCTCTGGGTTTTAATTTCATACTTTGCATAGAACTGTGCTCTTATAAAATTTGAACCATTAAAATCATTTAAAATAGGCAATATGAAGGCATATCATGCATAGAAGATGAGAAGTATGATTGTTGTTTTTATAGAATGTATACTAAGTAACTTAGGAATCTATGTTCCGTCAGTGAGAGTAGGACTACATCACTTAGTATTAGTAAATATTCAAAGTCATTGCACTTCCCAACTGCTGTGTGATACTTTGAGAAGAGATACTGTGAAGCTGGGTCTCCCCAGGTAGAGTGTGTCTTCCTGAGACTGTGTCCTGTTCACCCTGCAGGCCCATTGTATAACACAGCAAATAACAAATAGCAGACAAAAAATTCAAATTATTCAAAACTTTGTGAATAATCAGTATTTCCAAATTTATATTTTTCCCCTATTTTAAAATATGACACAGCATGCAGTAAACATTGAGATAGATTTTTTAAATCTTTTAGATGGTCAAGCAGACATAAAGAAAGCTGGATATGTCAGACAGAGAAAGATAAATGTATGATATCACTTATATGCAGAATATAAACAAAATGATACAAATGAACTTATTTACAAAACAGAAACAGACTCACAGACTTAGAGAATGAACTTATGGTTACGCGGTGGGAGGGGGGAAGCAGGGGAAAGGGATAGTTAGGGAGTATGGGATTGAAATGTACTCACTACTATATTTAAAATGGATAACCAGCAAGGACCTACTGTAGAGCACAGGGAGCTCTGCTCAATATTATGTGACAACCTAAATGGGAAAAGAATTTGGAAAAGAATAGATACAGGTATATGTATATCTGAATCACTTTGCTGTACACCTGAAACCAACACAACATTATTAATCAACTATACTGCGATATAAAATAAAAAGTTAAAAAAAAAAAGTACTTCACCCCAAAGAAATGGTGAAAAGCTTTGCTGGTTTTCACAGTTTGCCCAATGACCATTAGGATAGCTGGTGATGCAGATGTCTTAAACAGGACCAATCTTTCTGCTAGAAAATTTGGCATGCGGATTATATTAACATATGGCATAAATTTTTTAAATCAGAAAGAGTAATATAAACTACCTGATTCTAAGTGTTTGAAATAGAACTGAACTTTTATCATAGGCATATATTAGTTTCAGAACAATGGCTCTAAGATAAGAGATTCCTAACTATTTCAAAATTGTGAAGTCACAAGTAGAAATGTCAAGAAAGTGGACAGCCAGTGCTGTTTATGAGGAATTTCTTGCATATTTTCAATGACTGGGTTGTATAGAATAATTTCAGGAGAAAGGCTTCAACCATTTTTTGTGACATCAGCTGTGATTTCAGAATTGTTATTGCCTATTTCTTGTGAGTTCCATAGTGTCATTTCTACAAGCTGTTCCAGTGTAATATACACCTCATGGAAGGAAGGCTTCTTTGGCTGCATGTTAAAAAAATATTCACCCAACAGTGAGAGGAGTTAATGTCTCATCTTCCTGGAAGTTTGGAGGTAAGTTCTTTCAGGGTTGATCAGATCACTGACACATCTCTGTCATCAAGAACCCTGTAATTCCCTTCCTACTATTATCCCCAGTTTACAGGCTTTTAACCTGAGTATCGACGTCTAGGATTGCAAGAAGAAACCTTAGTTCCAGATATAATATCTTCCCCCAAAAAAGGAAGAGGAATTTCTTCTGAGGTACATCTTTTATCAAGATATTAGACTTTCCCAGAAGTTCAACAGCAGTCTTAGATGTAAATTTCAAAGTCAAAAGCAAAGTCAGATGTTGTGTTGTTTTCTTTTTTTTATTATTTGTAAACATTTTATTGTATTTATTTATTTTTTAACATCTTTATTGGAGTGAAACTGCTTTACAATGGTGTGTTAGTTTCTGCTATATAACAAAGTGAATCAGCTATACGTATACTTATATCCCCATATCTCCTCCCTCTTGCGTCTTCCTCCCACCCTCCCTATCCCACCCTTCTAGGTGGTCACAAAGCACCGAGCTGACCTCTCTGTGCTATGCGGCTGCTTCCCACTAGCTATCTATTTTACATTTTGTAGTGTATATATGTCATTACTAGCTGTTTTCTATAAACACTCAGCCAACATCCTTGCCCTTTATATGCCCCTCCTTCATGTATTAAAAGTGCTGGATGTCTAAAAGCTACATTTCAAAATTTCCTTCCAGCTGGAGTCCTGGGTGATAAACTGTCAGTGAGATACACTTAAAATGTCCAAGTCAGGACTGAGATAGGACCCACCTTGCTGATGCTGTGGTTGCCAGAAGATCAAGAGGAGTGAGTAATTCAGTGACTGGAATCCACATCTCAGTGTCTAGATGGCCGCTCTGTGAAGTCAGGTGGTCATGGTGATGCTGGTAATGGCAGAAGCAGCAGCAGCTCTCTACAGTCCTGTGCCGTTGAAACTACCCAGTGATACCTCTGACTTTCCCTCCTCCAGCTCTTTCACTTAATCCCTGTGTTAAATGACGTTCTACTTGAAAAGTTCCATGTGGATTCTATTTCCTGCCTTGAGCCCTGACTGGAGCACAGTGACTGGTGTTGGACACGAGACCTATAGTCCATGAGGGTATTGCCACCCAACACGTGGAAATAAAAAAAACTGACCTTTCAGCAAAAGAAAAAGTGGGGAGAGGGATAGTTGTGGGGTGAGCAACCAACAGTAACTACCTTGCATCGTAAGTCTCTAATACATTTGTCTTACCTAAAAGTGATTCCACTCTGCATGGTTAAATTATCTGTCCGAGGAGTCCACGGCAACAGCTAATCCCTTTTCAAGAATAAGATGCTCACATTCATGTTTCTCAGCATGTCTGGTGCAATATTGTTTTTCTATGGAGGTGAAGCAGATCCTCTTTCCCTTAAGTTTGTTGTGCAACTTTAAGTGATTAAATTTAAGGATATGATACTTTTTAATTCATTCCACCCATGTATTTATGCCTTGTAACAGTTCTAGTGTTCTATACGTATTTTATACATTTTTTCAAACCTAAGGCCTACTTCTGTCAAATTAATTTGAAGTTACCTTTTAAAAATATACTCTGAGAATTGTTCATGTTATCAAATTTAATTTCGCTTGACAATTAGTCATCTCCTCATATAAAACATATTTCTGTAGGTTTTAAGAATGTATTCAAATATCTTTCATATCATGTTATATTTTTTTGGGAAAAGTATAAATTCTGACTGGTTACCTTTGTTCACGTGCCAAGACAATGGAGACCATCTCATTCCAGATTCCGTCTTGGAGAAGCATGCTAATACATCAGTCCCCTTCTCAGAGTACGATGGTAGTGGCAGGGCACCCAGGGCTGGTCTTTGACCTGTTTGCCAGCAGATTTAATCCTTAAACCTTCCCTATGCTAATCTATAGCACAGAATACTAGCTCAGCGGGCTGCAAGTCCTAGGCCCCACGTCAGCTGATTCTTCCTGGTTTGGACAATGGCTGGTACTGGAGGGAGATTAGAGGCAAGGTTGGGGGCAAGGGAGAGGACAAGCTATTTCTCCACATCTACCTTGGGTGCCATCTCTGTAATTGCATATTTTTCTGTCTGGCTCAGTCTCTTGCCCCAGTATGCCACCCTCATGTTCTTTTCTGTGTCATGACCTCAGCCTCTGCTCTGGTAGCACTACTCACTGCCAGCATCCAGCCTTGAGAAACTACGTATCGATTCACCTCTGTCACATCGCTGCTCCCGTTTAGCTTCTTAGCTTTTGCATTGCTGTGTAAACGATGCCCTAGATTAAGTTCCCTGTATTTTGAGCTGTAGAGCGGTTTCTTTTTTATATGGGCTGGTGCCTGAGTCCAATCCCCAGACATGGACACATGAAACTGAAGGCGCTTAGAAGCTGATGATATTTCTGGAGGAGCTGAATGCCTCAGATGGACTGCACAAGCAAGGAAAACTTGTAATGAGCAGCACAACCCAAATGTGGGGGCCAGAGATTTTTCACACAGCCAAGGAAGACAAGAGCAAGAAAGATCCGTCAAGATAGGCAAATGAGAAAGCGTTTGTTTATACACCGGGGTGTGGATGCTTGACAGCTTCTAGGACTTTGGAGAGTCCAACCAGACACATTACAGTCAGGCATCCACTTTCAGTGCATTGTGAGCTCAATCACCAAGTACCTTCTCAAGAAGAGAGGAGGATATGGGCTCAGGTGGTGTCATGTGATGGTCCTTAGAAAGCAGTTTTTCCTGTTGCCTTGTCATTGTGTTGGAAATGTCACCCTTTGGGAATCACAAGGCTACTGAGTATACCCCCAGAAATCTTGGGACCATGACGTCTTTTTGGTTATTTCCCCTGACAAGAGTTAGAAAGCCATTTTATAAAAGAAAAGAAAAGAACACTGAAAATGAGATGTTCTTATAGAGGAGTCAGGAATGATACGGAAAAGATTATGTAGCCAACGGGGCATGGTCCCAAGAAGAGAATCAGGGGAATCTATGTGTAAAATTAGAAAAGTAAATACACGGTATGCCTTCTTCATGACGTTGCTGGTAGCTGATGACCCAGGCAGGGTACTATTACATGAAGCCCCACACCGAATTGCCAGGGCAAAGCAAAACAATTTAATGAAAAGTTACATACAGTATTCTTCTGTTTTTTTATCAAGCTTCTAAAGCTGCCGGATTTGACATTTCTTTTCTGAAATTAAAGAACTCTTTTGATACTAAACTGCCAATAACCAACATTCAGTTCTCTGAAAGAAGTGTGATTAGAAATGAACATTTTGGTGTGACCAGTTTGACAGTTAAGATAGCAGCCATATACAACCTTACACTAGTTTCTCATTGTTCTTTTATCAATTTTCTGTTTTTGAAAACACTTATAATAACTAAACTGATAGTGATTGGAAATGCACACCCACACATACATATTTGCACACGCATATATGTTTGCATTTTAATAAGATGGCGTGGCAATGTGGAATTTAGCCAGATGCCTGAGTCCCCTTACTTCAATTGAAAAAACTACAGCCGACAGAATTCATTTGTTCGTGTCGTAGTGGGGATTGTGGCTTCCCCTTTCTTAACAGATAACTTCTGGGGCATACAATCATTTTCCTGCCTTAGTTGCTTAGAGTCCTTATTTTCAACCTCTCTAAAACTGAAAGAAAGTCTGATTTTACTGCAAACTTTCTCCACTGAAGTGCTGGAGAAACTTAGACTGGTGCACTTCATCATTATACAGAACAGTTGCAAATCTTAAATGAACATGTCAATTATTCACAAGTCTAAGGTCCTGAATGCCAACTGTACATTATTAATCAGCACATGTAAATATTTTAAAACCCTGGTGAGAAACACATTCTGTGAAAGCCCTTCTGCAGCAGAGTGGATAAACAGCAATTTTTAAAGCAAAGTGTTGTGGTCATATAACAACATTTATTCAAAATGCCACATAATAGGGTTAAGAACATGGTTCAGAAGCTTTTTTTCATTCCATCCTTATCATAAGGGGACTGGTTTCAATGCCACAGCCATTAATTCAATGTGCTTAACCTTTGCAATAACCAAATCTAGAGTTGGTTCTTTTTAATCAGCTCTGCAGTCTCTCGCAGTTTTTATCTTGAGTTAAAATAATTGTACTTTCGGTGACTTAAAGAGGTGTTTCCATTCTATCCAACATTTCATTATCGAAGTAAAAAAATGTTTTTTCCCTATTTCTGCACCTTTAATTTTCCTTTTCCTCTGAAAGCACTGCCATTTTCCCCTTTTCTGCCCATTCAATCCTACCCTATCTTTAAATTTCAACTTCTCATCTTTGCGTTCTGTGGATATTTCCCTTTACCTCTCAGTGGGAATTAACCACTCCTCCCGGTGATTTTATTTCAGTTTCCCCAAGCGAAGTGTAAACTCAGTGAGAACAGCATCTTCTTTACCTCCACACCACTGCACACACTGCACCCAGAAGTGCCTCAAAAACTCTTTGATGAATCATGCTGAATGAACGCATACATTCCACCCATCCTCAATTTGTAGGTATCTGCACGCAATCCAAGAAGAGCTTTTGTTCTTTTTTCTAGGAAGAAGCATATCCTCATGATTAAGAGACTCAGCATTGAAGCTGGTAGAGACACGGGTGGCATTTGGCGCTCCTTAATGGGCTGCATGAGGTTTAAATGAAATGATCTAGAGAAACACTGGGCCCAGCGCCGGGTCCATAGTAGGTGCTTGAGAAGTTGTAGTTAGCGTTTTTCACTCTCTGTTGTTACCATCGCTGTGAAAGAACATTCAGGGTGACAACCATAATAATAGACATCTATTGAGTCACTTAGATCCTGGACATCTGGAGACCCCAGTTCTAATAAATTCCTCACCTGACTTATCCTCCAGCCAGCTCCGGCAGAGGCCGTGAGTCTAACTTACCTTCATTACAGAAACAAACAAAACCCCAATTGGAGTCCTTGAAATAGAGCCTAAGCATTCTGCTGGCTAGCTCTGGAATCCCATGAAAATTTTCTCATTGTTGCTCATTGTTAAAAGATGCAATATCTTACATGAGGAAGAAAAATGAAACACTGGACTTAATGGTATTTATCATTATTTCATCAAAAATAAAAAGGTTAAGTACAAAGTAAGTTTTGTCAACTCTGTGATCACGTGGAGAGTGTAGCCCAGCAGTTGCGAATGCAGACCCTGGGTTACAATCCAGCCCTGTCACTCACCAGCAGGGTGACCTTAGGAATGTTCTGAACCTTTTATTTAGTGGCTCCACTTCCTCCCTGTGAAAAATGGAAGCTAACATCCGTCATTCTCTTACGAGAACTCTCGGAGGATGAATTGAGTAAAGTGATTAGAACAGATCCTTGTGTGTGGGGTGTGTACACAGATATTAGCTTTGTGGTTTTTAATAACTCTCAAATCACAGACAGGAACTCTGTGCTTGCAGACCAAGTTGCATAAAGCCAACAGATCCAAGGGCTTTTAAATTCCCTTTGAATCTTTACCAAATGCCACTGAGATATTTTTAAAAGTAGGAAAAGCCTTCTGTTGGGTCAGATTCCCAGTTTGAAAGGGTAGGATTGGGTTTTAGTAGAACACCCATCTTTACAACCTGTAAGCAAATGCTCTGATACTGCCTTCTTCAGGCTCCTTTATCACCAAACTGTTGTAAATCTTGTACTCTACCTCATAACACAGTTGGTCTAGTTTAGTATAAAATAATATTTTCTAATATTTAACTTAGAACTTAAAATTTCCCATGAAATTTTCAGTAAAATTGAAGCTCCCCAAAGCTTCAGAACAAACTAACCATATGTTTCCCAGCAGAACCGACTTGATCGAAGTCCCTGCAAAGTGAACTTGACCTTCATCAAAAGGCTGTACAAGAAGCAACTTCTAACGGCACCCTTTGAATTTTACACAAAATTGTTAGCTATGAAATCTGTCACACTGCTCAGGAATGTACCGAGTATCCCCTAACAAACTCCCTCAGAGGGTGAGGTCAAGAAACTTTAAAAAAATAAATTTTAGATAAACCGGTTTCTTCCTGAGACACTCGGTGCAGACTCTGACCCATTATCTCTCATTGTGCCTCAAATTTTCCCTGTGCCTGTTGATTTCTTGGCTTTGGAACTATTTCCATCTTTGTTGGATTTGCACTACCTTCATTTTGTATTGGTTAATTTTTACCTAATTCTCAAAGCAAGTGCCATTATGTCACTTTTTGGTATTTAATCTTTTCAAATAGTCAAAGCGCTTTGGAAAATACACCTTAATGTAAGCCTGTTCCAGACTCTTTATAGTTCAGAGAGAATATAATTATGGAGACTAACACAATGAACTATTTAGGGCCACATGTCATGGAAAGCTGGAGCGCTGTGCCTGCTTGCATATGCTGACAATGAGAAAGGACCAGAATTATAATAAATGTCCCTGCTCTGGCTTAATATAGAGATTATAGATTTAAGGATGTCGATTCTAGGCGACCACCTGAGACTAAGTAGAAAATAACACCTGATATATTAAGCTCCTGCCTCTCTACGTGGCTAAGTAGCTGGTGGCAGCTTTGAATCAATAATCTGCACTCCCACTGGAAACTTAGAACAGACTTGGCTGGGAGATCTTATGTGAGAAACAATAACCTTCTGTAATTCTTTTTCTCGTCCTCACCTGTGTTGCCACTGATGACCTTGGTCCCCAGAAATATGCCATGATTCACAATCTGGTTAATACAGATTTTTAAAAAATCAATAGAGAACACTGTCATGGTTCTTTTGGGGTTGGTGGCAAAGCATGATCCTTACAAAGATACATTTAATGTTAAGAATGTGTTTTTTTGGTGGGGGAAGAAAAATCACAAGATATTTGCAAAGGATTTGGCTGGAAATGCAGATGGTAAAAACATATTTCTTAAGTGTGATATTAATCTGGAAATTACCAAGTTTATGCGTAGTAGAAGAGCCTGCCTCCCTGCATCCAGGTCAGGCTGCTAGATCCGTGAATAAGGCATCCCACATATAGCCAAATCCTGGCATCCACAGGGTTTCCAAAAAGATAAAATGACAGAGTGCTTACCTCAACTCCCTCAGGCTTAGATGGTTCACTCCTGGCCATTTGCAAGACTTGGAGAAATCAAAAAGAACATTAATATTTATAAAGAGACATTTTAGTCAAAAGTCAAGAAAGTAGGCCATGAGGAGGATCTAGGGCCTGAGTGTTTTAAAAATATATGAAAGGCCACTTTGAGTATAGACTTTATGTCCTCCAACAAACAAGGAGACTTGATGTGCTCAAAACACAAGTGCAAAGACACTGCCATCACCCTGAGGACACGTTGACTCATAGGTGCAATATGGTGCAGTGAGAATCACCAGCTGCAATAATGGCACTCAGACTGCAGAAGGACCGCAGAACAATATCTGAGCTGCCCCTTCCCATAATTTCTCTACACGCAAAAATGCAAAACAGGGCTGGGGTATTATAGAAGGAATGAGATGCTTCTGTCTATTTTTCATATATGTCCTTGTCAATGCTGAAATTGTTTACAATAAAAAAAGCCAATGGCAACATCAGTATCTCCAAGACCACCTTGTTGATGGACTCGCTTGCAACACCTGTGAATGAAAAGTCCACTCACCAGCTGCTCAGGCCAAATGCGATGGACCAGACGCCTCTCCTTCTCCCACTCCTGTATCCAGCCCCTCAGCAAGTGGTTATGTCTATGGGTACAAAGTACATCTAGATTCTGGCCAGTGGTCACCACCCCCACTGCTGTCCTCTGTCCACATCTCCATCATCCCCTAACAGGTCACTTCTGCGGCCCTACCTGCTTTTCTGCTTCTACACCTGCCTGGCCACAGGTTCTCAACACAGAGTCAGAGCCATCCCCGCAAAATGGGGATCAGACTGCATCACTCTTATGGACCCCCTCCGAGATTCCCAATCTCTAATAGGGGGAAAACTAAAGTCTTGAGGCTGACCGAGAAGGTCCTCACGTGACCTGCCCTGCTGCCAGCCTCTCCGTACCCTCCCCACCTACTTCAGGCATGTGCGGTCCTTGTCTTCTCTGCAGAGCACACTTCCTGCCTCAGGGCTCTTACACCTGCTGTGCTTAGCACCTGGTGTGCTCCCCTCCCCATATATGTATGTATATCTGTTTAAATGTCACTGTCTCCCTGAGGAATTTGCTGACAACCCATATGAAAGAGCAACTTACCTCTTTTGACAGTCCTGTTCCCCGGCATCTTTCAACATCTGACATGTCTGCTGGTTATCATTTGTTGTTGTTGTGAGTGATGTATCCCCAATGTAGGCAGGAGTGCCTGGCACATGGCAGGAAGTTAGGACATATGCGCTCCGGGAATAAACATAATTATAAATAGAATAGATATTTTATTAACAACCCATAGGTCATTTAGAAAAATGATCACTTGTAAAGAACCCTGCAATGTGGCAGTATCATGTTATTATGTGTGTGTATGTGTGTATATATTATGTGTGTGAATATGTGTGTATGTGTGTGCAAACATATATATATACACATATGTCTGTATATTTCTACGTATGCGTGTATGTATAATTTCATGATGATCAATACCTGAAAGAACTATCATTTTATAATTTTCCTGCTTCACGTATATGTTTGAATCAAAACATATTATAAGCAGTCCTTCAAGGATGCGTTGTAATTATTCTTTTACAGACCTTAAAATCTTTTTTCAGTATTATCTAAGTTTATTTCTTTTTTGTCATTTTTATCAAAGTTTACTTCTGATCAAATCTTTTGTCTTCTTTTGATGAACACACTTGATTACATGCAAGGGACAAAGAACACTACAGATAGATCATATTATCTTTGAACTTGCCTCTTTGTCTTTTGCTGAATGCTATACTCTACTTTCTGAATGTCTTGCTATAAATTCAGATACAACAAAAACAACTCCTTCTCCTTATCTGATGGCCTACATTATGACAAGTCACTCCGTCTCACAGATTTTGTTCGTCCTGCAACATCGGTGAGTCCATGGGTGAACATGACACACGGGGTCCCCCTCTGAACTAAAGAGGCAGGCTTAGAACAAACTGTGATAAGTGATGGGAAGGAAATGAAAAGTTGGGTTAAAGGAGGGACACATTTTAGAGGGAAAGGGGCTGGAAAGACTTTTTTTGAGGAAATTATTTTTAAGCGGGGACTTGAGGAATAGTAAGGAAATAGCAATTCAAAAGATAAGGAAGGAGTGCATGGAATTCTTCCAAGAGAGGCAGCTGTAGCCCTAGGTCAAGAAAGGGCTCAGTAAGAACTGGGAACTGAGAAAAGATTAACAGGATGTGAGACAAGAGAAAGAGGATGAGAGAATATGAAGTGGGAATACCAGGCTGGGATCAATTCACCCAAATTCCTGCAGGGAGTTATACTTTATTCTAAGGCACAATATGCAGCCTTTGAGAAGTTTTAAGCAGGCAAATTAAAGGATCTGATTTATATTTCAAGAAGATTGCCTGGTGTGTGGAGAATATATTGAAGGGAACAAAAGAAAAAAAGAAGATACAGAAGATGCAGGAACTTTTTCAATAGGCCAGGTGTGAAAGCAGAAGATTCAGAGAAGTGGGAAGATTTAAGATATAATCTGAGAGGAAACTGAATTTGATGAGCACTGTGTATGGAGAATTGAGGGGAAAAGAGAATCAGAAATGAGCAATGATTTGTGGCTACATGATTTCCCAAAATGGGGAAGTTTGGAGAGGAAATATGTGTGAGAGGAATCAAGAGTTCAGTATGGACAGATTAAAATGAGGTGCCTGGAAGTAATTCCCGTGGAGAGTTCAAGAAGATGAGAGGAAGGGACTAGGATGGAGAATTAAAATGGAAAGTCATCCACTTACAGATAATATTGAAATCCACAGGAATAAGCAGTAAATTGTAAAGCAAGTGCTCGGCAGGACAAATGCTGAAAAGACTAAAGGGGGAAGTAGAAGATGAGCGTGAGACAAGGAAACCAGGCAGCGGTGATGTTAAAAGCAGGAGGCACCCCAGGAAGTGCCCTTACTGAGGTCAAGAGAGCATTTAATCAATGACGAGGTCATCAACCATCACAAACAATGCTGAGAGGTCACGCAAGATGAGGACAAGGCCATTTATGGGTCTAACAGATCTGTTGTTGATGACCTTGAAAACTGCAGACTGGGTGAAGTGAGGCCAGCAGAAGCTGGGTTGGATGCGGCATCAGAGTCTTATTGGGGCTGGGAGCAGACACCTCTTTAAAAGTTTAGACATAAAGGGAAGCAGAAATACGGCACAGTAGTTGAAAACGGACACAAGATCAAGGGAGATGATGGAAGAATGAAAAGCATATGGTGTAACAGGAATAACTGGGGGAGAGTTAATGACCCAGGAAAGAGCAGGGTTAATTGAAGGAACAATGGCTTTGAGAAATCAAGGTGACGTGGGCTCCAGGAACACAAGTGAAGGGACTTGCTTTTGAAAAGAGGATTAACAAGACAGACCAAATGCAGGTAGAACAGTGCAATGGGGAAACCAGAAAGTTTGAAATAAGGGTATCACTTTTTAGTGAGACTTGTTCTAAAATATCCTATATGCTCATGCCCATCTCAGAGACTGCTTCTTGGGGAACCAAACCTTCAAGAGCCAACTTGAAGCTCCAGTCAACACCTGCTTTTCCCACCAGACCCTAAGCACCATGACGGTAGATGAGGACAGATGTGTTGTCTCTCGTGTTTATTGCTGTGTATGTCACATTTAGAATAACTCCTAGCACTAAAAGGACATTAATTAATATTTACCATATGAATGCATGAATAAACAAGTGAATAGTTTCCATATTAAAATTCTTCTATAGTAGAGGTGAGAATTTGTTAAACCCAACATAGAAATTATCCCAGGCCATGTTGTAGAACTTTGAGCAATGAATCCATTCCACATTTAAACATTTGAATAGATTTGAACTTGCCTTTAAAAAAAAAAGAAAAGAAAAAAAACCTTCTGGCCTTACAAATGATGACCCTGTAAACCGACGGCATGCAGCAGTGAAGTGTACTGTTGCCAGATTTAAAAACAATGTCCAATTAAATTTGAATTTCAGAAAAACAATTTTTTTTTTTAGTATAAGTATGTACCACACAATATTTGGGACATACTTATACTTAAAAATCCATTGTTTATTTGAATTTAACTGAGAATCCTTTATCTTTATTTGCTAAATCTAGAAACCTAGTGAAACAGCCCTTCACCAAAGTAAAACACTTCATTTCTCACAATAAACCATCACCTGGGTCATCTGCATCCTGAACATTTGTTATCATTTACCTGCTCTTTAGTTTCTTGCTCTAAACCTCAACTGAGAAGTGTCAGCTAGGCAAATTCTATCAAAACCGCATTCAGACAACTAGTATCATGAAGAATGATTTAGAGGAAACGTTAACAATTTATTTTCCCAAGATGATTTTAGTTTTCTCACTCCGTTAAGTGTGAAAATAGACTCTATTCAGTAGAACATGTTACACACTGGAATTCCATTTACTTTGGTTCCCAGGAGAATCAACTTCAATGGATGAATCACACTTTCATGTGACACTAGCCATGCTCATAGCCCATGTAGGATGGGCATCCTCCTCTTCCCCTCCAGACTTGGTCTTACGGCTCCACCTGGCTCCCTGTTCCTTGGTGGTAGACCATAACAGGGCTCCTTGCTCTTAGATGTCCTGTTGGACCAGCCACAGAGGGGCCCCAGCAGCAGGTCTGTGGGTGGGAGGAGAGTGAAGTCAGGGTCTTGCTTCCTTCGGCATTCTTCCTGCGGGGAGGACTGTGCTGGCTGCATCTTTCTACCGAGGGACACGGCACCTCTCAAGGTGACCCTTTCTGTATGATTTTCTGTTCTAGCTGCCAGTAACCATGGTCTCCCCGCACCACTCATGCCTTCATGTGGTAACAGACAGCCCAGACGTCATAGTGGCCCTGGAGCACTGCAGCATTCCCTTGGCTTCCCTGGTAAGTAATGTGATGCAAGGTTGGAGGAGTTAACAAGGACACTAGCTTGGATGAGCCACCTGGATCCTGCCGGTTCCTGACCAATAAACTCTCCAAGTACCAGACATATGGGGATATCTTTTCATTTTATCAGGCAATTGATACTGAGGACATCATTCATCATGTTCTCCCTCAGAGTGGAATAGAGAAACACCATTCTTACTTTCCTGTGTAGTTCCTTTCTCTTCTCAGCCGTCCTGTATGTGGTACTACGTCTGTTCATCTGTCTGTGTGGTGGAGGAGGAGAGTGGGAGATGAAACAAATGACAGGAAATATATGAGGTTGTCCCTTGGTCTCTGCTGTTGTAATGGGTGAGGAATGGACAGGAACTGTTTTATGTTTATATTCGAATAAGCACTTATTGAATAGTTAGCTATAAAATAGATGAAATCTGTGTAATCCTGCATATTACCATTTTCACCTTGACTATTAGAAAGATAAGAAGTGATTTTTCTTAGGTTGGATATTAAAATATAATTTATCTTCTCTCTTTTCCTTTTCTTGTGATGTGAGTGTGTGTGTGTCCTTACAGTGCAGGTATTACTATATTTTTATTTTCAGTGTCAGCTGTCCTGGTGTCTCTTTCCAAGTTAGGACAGTGTCTATATTAACGTACACGAAGCTGCTAAATCCTTTCCTCCCACCCATTAGGGTAGCAGAGCTCCTAGGATGATATCACTTAGTTTCTATTTTTTTCTTCTCTCGCTCTCTTTCTCCACAGATGATGTAATTTTCTTGTGAGGATCTTTTCCCAACAATGACCAATAGGAATGTTTATTGAATGCTACTACTCCCTGTAAACTTTCTCTAGTGAGTGAGTAGTTGTTGATGGATGGTTGGTGAGGATGGATAAAGAGACAGGTTTTCCCGAGACCAAACATGCCTCAAAAAGGTTGTGAGTTTTCCTTCTCTCCCTGGGATGACCATGACAGTGTTCAAACTCTCCTGGAAAGAAATGTTTCATCCACTGTGTTTCCTCCAAAGACTCCTGTTATTCAAGGGAACTCATAATAGCCTGCTCCATCCTTCCACTCGGGTCAAGGAAGTGATGATCTTGCATTCTCAAACCCTCAACCTGCACCTCTAGTCTGAAAAATGAATCAGGAAGATGGTATACCCACAGTTCCACGTATCCTGTTTCTCATTTCTGCAAGGTCATCACCTTTGACCTGGAATCTGTGCTCACCTACTGCATCCAGCCTTGGTTCTATGGTGTGATTCCTATCTGTGTGATTCCTGGGTTTGACCTTCCAGTTACTAACCTTATATTTCACAAGCTCTTTCTCTGCCTTCTCATTTATAGACACCTTGAAAAGTGACACACACAATCAAGGTTAGAATAAATTTTTTAGGAAGATGAGGATGAGGTTTACTTAGAAATAAAATTATCACTGTGACATTTCCAAAGAACAAAAGAGTTAAACATTTTCCTCTTCAGTAAGTGTTGCTGGGAAAACTGGAGAGCTTCATGTAAAAGAATTAAATTAGAACACTCCTTAACACCATACACAAAAATAAGCTCAAAATGGATTAAAGACCTAAATGTAAGGCCAGACAGTATAAACCTCTTAGAGGGAAACATAGGCAGAACACTCTATGACATAAATCACAGCAAGATCCTTTTTGACCCACCTCCTAGAGAAATGGAAATAAAAATAAACAAATGGGACCTAATGAAACTTAAAAGCTTTTGCACAACAAAGGAAACCGTAAAAGAGACAAAAAGACAACCCTCAGATGGGAGAAAATATTTGCAAAGGAAGCAACTGACAAAGGATTAATCTCCAAAATTTACAAGCAGCTCATGCAGATCAATATCAAAAAAACAAACAATCCAATCCAAAAATGGGCAGAAGACCTAAATAGACATTTCTCCAAAGAAGATATACAGACTGCTAACAAACTCATGAAAGGATGCTCAACATCACTAATCATTAGAGAAATGCAAATCAAAACTACAATGAGGTATCACATCACACCAGTCAGAATGGCCATCATCAAAAAATCTACAAAAAATAAATGCTGGGGAGAGTGTGGAGAAAATGGAACCCTCTTGCACTGTTTGTGGGAATTTGAATTGATACAGCCACGATGGAGAACAGATGGAGGTTCCTTAAAAAACTAAAAATAGAACTACCATACGACCCAGCAATCCAACTACTGGGCATATACCCTGAGAAAACCATAATACAAAAAGAGTCATGTACCATAATGTTCATTGAAGCTCTATTCACAATAGCATGAATGGATAAAGAAGACATGGCACATGTATATAATGGAATATTACTCAGCCATAAAAAGAAACAAAATTGAATTATTTGTAGTGAGGTAGATGGACATAGAGTCTGTCATACAGAGTGAAGTAAGTCAGAAAGAGAAAAACAAATACTGTATGCTAATACATATATACGGAATCTAAAAAAAAAGTTTTGAAGAACCTAGGGGCAGGACAGGAATAAAGACGCAGACATAGAGAATGGACCTGAGGACACTGGGAGGGGTAAGGGTAAGCTGAGACGAAGAGAGAGAGTGGCATGGTCTTATATATACTACCAGATGTAAAATAGATAGCTAGTGGGAAGCAGCTGCATAGCACAGGGAGATCAGCTTGGTGCTTTGCGACCACCTAGTGGAGTGGGATAGGGAGTGTGGGAGGGAGATGTAAGAGGGAGGAGATATGGGGATATATGTACATGTATAGCTGATTCACTTTGTTATAAAGCAGAAACTAACACACCATTGTAAAGAAATTATATTCCAATAAAGATGTTAAGAAAGATTAAAAAAAAAAAAGTTAGGGTCCGTGAAAACAAAGTCATGGAATCATACTCCAGACTGCCAGGCAGGAATATATCTTGACAGAGGTCCTGTGACTAGGACTTGCAGATGCTCAATGAGACCCTGATGTCAGTCTAGACATTAGGTGTGGTAACTCCTGGTGGAATAGGAAAAGCATCCTCGCAAGGATGTGAGCAGGCACAGCTTCAACAATTCAGCAACCAGAAATGGGGCTTATTTGGCACAAGATGTAAACCAACCTATGAGACAAAGGAAAAAAACTACCAGTAAACATTGCCCATCACAACAAGCCAAAGACTAATCTTAGCTCACCAAGGTCATAAACTCCTAGAGAGCAGAAACAGCTAGATGGTGGCAATATCCTTCACAAATAACGTTGAGGTTGGGTTGACTCTGAAATGCATGTTCACAAAATTGTCATGTGAGATGCAAGCTAGTATACATAGAATGACTTAAAAGTAGGGTCCTACTGTATAGCACAGAGAACTATTTTCAATATCCTGTGATAAAACATAATGGAAAAGCCTATGGAAAAGAATGTGTGTACATATATATATATATATATATATATATATATATATATATATGTATATACAATAATGGAAAAGAATATGAAAAAGAATGTGTGTATGTACATATGTATATACATATATATGTATTACTGAATCACTTTGCTGTACAGCAGAAATTAACAAAACATTGTAAATCAACTATACTTCAAAAATATTTTAAAAAAGAAAAATAAAATAATAAAATAAAATAGCTTTAAAATATGTTAAATAGTTAAATACTAGACAATTATTTTTATAGTTTACATTCTTTAAAGATTTGGAATTATAAATTTTGACAACATTTATAGTAATTTAAAACAGCTTGCATGTTTTCTGAGTCCTCCATTAATTGTGTGTGTGTGTGTTTTTTTTTTTATCAAAGTAAGAGAAATAAGTTGGTTAATACCCAGATCTTCTTCCTTCCTCCTGACTTCTTGGTGACTTTCTTCTGTGTCTTCGGGCACCAGAGTTCCACTGGGAGCTGCTGTCTCTGAGAATTTTTGTTTGTTAATGACTGGGCAGTCACACACTAACAGACTAAGATATGGCTTCTAGCAAATTAAAGAAAAAGATTCCCTAAGAGGATTGTTTACCTCTGAACACAAGGTCTTGCTGAAGCCAAAGTTCTAAGGAAGTTTACTTAAACTTCAGATTTTAAAAAGTTATTTTTTTCATAAATATCCAATATTTTGGACAAATTTCCAAAATGTTGTCTTATCTTGCTCCTTATATATAAAATTTCTTTTGTGTACATTTAAATAACTTCTCTTATAAAGTATCTTTTGCTTAATTAGAAGAAGGAAGTTTATAGCAATTCAAACTCATCTCAATAAACAAGAAAAATCTCAAATAAACAATATAGCCTTACTCCAAAAGCAACTAGAGAAAGAAGAACAAAGAAAACCTAAAGTTATTAGAAGGAAAGAAATCATAAAGATCAGAGCAGAAATAAATGAGATAGAAACAGATAAAACAATAGCAAAGATCAATAAAACTAAAAGTTGGTTCTCTGAAAACATAAACAAAATTGATAAATATTAGCCAGACTCATCAAGAAAAAAAGGGAGAGGACTCAAAGAAGTAAAATTAGAAATGAAAAAGGAGAAATTATAACTGACACCACAGAAATACAAAGCATCCTAAGAGACTACTACAAGTGACTCTATGCTAATAAAATGGACAACCAGGAAGAAATGGACAAATTCTTGGAAAGGTGCAACTTTCCAAGACTGAACCAGGAAGAATTAGAAAATATAAACATACAAATCACAAGTAATGAAATTGAAACTGTAATTAAAAATCTTCAAACAAACAAAAGGCCAGGACCAGATGGCTTCACAGGTGAATTTTATCAAACATTTAGAGAAGAGCTAACACCGATCCTTCTCAAAATCTTCCAAAATATAGCAGAGGGAGGAACACTCCCAAATTCATTCTATGAGGCCATCATCACCCTGATACCAAAATCAGACAAAGATATCACAGAAAAAGAAAATTACAGACCAATATCATTGATGAATATAGATGCAGAAATCCTCGACAAAATACTAGCAAACAGAATCCAACAGTACATTAAAAGGATCATACACCATAATCACGTGGGATTTATCCCAGGGATGCAAGGATTCTTCAATATATGTAAATCAATCAATGTGATACACCATATTAACAAATTAAAGAATAAAAACCATATGATCATCTCAATAGATGCAGAAAACCTTTTGACAAAATTAAACACCCATATGATAAAAAATCTCCAGAAAGTGGACATAGAGGGAACCTACCTCAACATAATAAAGGTCATGTACAACAAACCCACAGAAAACATCATTCTCAATGGTGAAAATCTGAAAGCATTTCCTCTAAAATCAGGAACAAGACAAGGGTGGCCACTCTCAGCACTCTTATTAAACATAATTTTGGAAGTCCTAGCCACAGATTTCAGAGAAGAAAAAAAATTAAAGGAATGCAAATTGGGAAAGAAGAAGTAAAACTGTCACTGTTTGCAGATGATATGATACTATACATAGAAAATCCTAAAGATGTAGCCAGAAAATTACTAGAGCTAATCAATGAATTTGGTGAAGTTGCAGGATACAAAATTAATGCACAGAAATCTTTTGCATTCCTATACACTAACAATGAAAGATCAGAAACAGATATTAAAGAAACAAACCCATTTACAATCGCAACAAAAAGAATAAAATACCTAGGATAAACCTCCCTAAGGAGGCAAAAGACCTGTACTCAGAAAACTAAAAAACACTGATGAAAGAAATCAAAGATGACACAAACAGATGGAGAGACATACCATGTTCTTGGATTGGAAGAATCAATATTGTGAAATTGACTATAGTACCCAAAGTAATCTACAGATTCAATGCAATCCCTATCAAATTACCAATGGCATTCTTAACAGAATTAGAAAACAAAAAATTACAATTTGTATGGAAGCACAAAAGACCCCGAATAAACAAAGCAGTCTTGAGAAAGAAAAATGGAGATCCTGGAGTCAGGCTCACTGACTTCACACTATACTACAAAGCTACAGTAATCAAAACAGTATGGTACTGACACAAAAACAGAAATATAGATCAATGGAACAGGATAGAAAGCCCAGAGATAAACCCATGCACATATGGTCACCTTATCTTTGGTAAAGGAGGCAAGAATATACAGTGAAGAAAAGACAGCCCCTTAATAAGTGGTGCTGGGAAAACTGGACAGCTACATGTAAAATAATGAAATTAGAACACTCCCTAACACCATACACAAAAATAAACTCAAAATGGATTAAAGACCTAAATGTAAGGCCAGACACTATAAAACTCTTAGAGGAAAACATAGGAAAAACACTCTTTGACATAAACCACAGCAAGACCTTTTTTGACCCACCTCCTAGAGTAATGAAAATAAAAACAAAAATAAACAAATGGGACCTAATTAAACTTAAAAGCTTTTGTACAGCAAAGGAAACCATAACAAGACGAAAAGACAACCCTCAGAATGGGAGAAAGTATTTGCAAATGAAGAAACAGAAAAGGGATTAATTTCTAAAACATACAAACAGCTAATGGAGCTCAATATCAAAAAAACCTAATCAAAAAATGGGCAGAAGACCTAAATAGACATCTCTCCAAGGAGGACATGCAGATGGCCAAGAGGCACATGAAAAGATGCTCAACATCACTAATCATTAGAGAAATGCAAATCAAAACTACAATGAGATATCATCTCACACCCGTCAGAATGACCATCATCAAAAAATCTATAAACAATAAATGCTGGAAAAGGTGTGGAGAAAAGGGAACCTTCTTGCACTGTTGGTGGGAATGTACATTGATACAGTCGCTGTGGAGAACAGTATGGACGTTCCTTAAAAAACTAAAAATAGAACTACCATACAACTCAGCAATCCCACTACTGGGCATATACCCTGAACAAACCATAATTCAAAAGGAGTCATGTACCACAATTTTCACTGAAGCACTATTTACAATAGCCAGGACATGGAAGCAACCTAAGTGTCCATCTACAGATGAATGGATAAAGAAGATGTGGCACATATATACAATGGAATATTACTCAGCCATTAAAAGGAACAAAATCGGGTCATTTTTAGAGATGTGGATAGACCTAGAGTCTGTCATACAGAGTGAAGTAAATCAGAAAGAGAAAAAAAGTCATATATTAATGCATATATGTGGAATCTAGAAAAATGGTACAGATGAACATATTTGCAGGGCAGGAATACAGACACAGACATAGAGAACCGACATGTGACCACAGTGAGGGAAGGAGAGGGTGGGGCAAATTGGGAGATTAGGAATGACATATATAGGCTACCACGTGTAAAGTTGATAGCTAGTGGGAACCTGCTGTATAGCACAGGGAGCTCAGCTCGGTGCTCTATGATGACCTAGGTGGGTGGGATGTGGGTGGGTAGAAGGCAGGTGTAAGAGAGAGGGGATAAATGTGTACACAGAGCTGATTCACTTCATTGTACAGCAGAAACCAACACAAGATTGTAAAGCAATTATACTCCAATAAAGAAAAAAGGAAAATAACTACAGGAGGGTAAAGTAGCCTCATCACTCACTGCTATTTTAATATTTAAAATTAGATTGTGGCTTTCACATAGGGTTACTAAAAGGGTATTAAGTTCTTAACGAATATGCTTTTTTGATCTACCATTTGCTACTATTTTATTATTCATGTGCTGCAATCAGACATGACAGATATGACTTCCTTTTTTTAAATGTTGATTTTCCTTGAGTATATGAAGAGAATGTCTATGCTTGTATATTTACTGCATCTGTTAATTTCTGGGAAATGTGATTTTTTTTTTTTTTTTTTTTTTTTTTTTTTTTTTTAGTGATTTTAAAATACACCTCCTATGATGATTATGGATTTGTTAATGTCTCTATTCTTTCCCATCAGATTGTACCTTATATGCATGAAAATAAATTCACTAGTTGCACAGAACTCTGAGGTTTGTCTTTGGCTTGGGATGATTGACAAAGGTTCAATCAAAATGCAGACACTCACTGATCACTTACTCTGTGGAAACACTGTTCTAAGAGGTCACCTGTATGAGCTATTTAATTCTTATACAGTAGCATGGGGAAGGTAATTTTATCATCTCTATTTTTCATTTGAGGAAATCAAGGCAGGGAAAGCTTAACTGGCTTATTCTTGACCCTGGACTGTCTCTTGTTATTAACCTTTAGTCATTAATACCTGTCTTTAATAACTGCACCCATATAGTTGTTATGTGAAATGTTGTGCTTAAGCTTCCATCATACATTTCTCTGATGCTATAGTCAGTTCAACTGAGAAACACTCACTTATGTAAATGAATTCTGGTGCCATCCAATACACACATGCACAGATTTGACCACAGTACCATTTTGTATATATTCTGATACATGTATCATATTTTACATATGTATAAATGTGTGTGTATTTATATATAAAGATACTGGGGAGGGAGCCAATGGACATTCCGTGACTCTCTGCCAGGACCATCATTTATCCTGGAGGGAGGTCTGTACTCCCAAAAGGGATAGCAAATGTGACAATGTAAAGCAGTCACAAAACATAAAAACATATCTCTTTAGCCATATCAGATCTTAATGTGTCATGTAATGAAAGAACATTTTCACCTTCATTCACTTACACATTCACACATTTGATTGATGAGTTGTCTGTCAAGCCTTGGAGCTGGGGATGCAAATGTGAGTGTGCCAGACACACCTGCTTGCGGGGATGGAGCCTCATGCAGCATGTGAGATCAAGCAAAAGCTGAGCAGAAGTGGTAAGGAAGAGGTAAACTCTAACTTGGGGAAAGGAAGTATTTCTGAGTGGAATCCTGAAGAGGGAGGAGCAAGTCAGGGGTGCACACCACGGGGAGAAACTGCTCCTGCGGGAAAGGAGGACCAGCCAAAGCCGCACACCAAGAGCTGTGTCATTGAAATCTATGCTCTCTTGTACTAAGTAAATCCCTCTCAACCTTTCTTCATACTCATTTTCCTCCAAGGAGGATGTTCTAAAAAGCAACTGCAATGCCCATTAGGAAAATGGCAGAATTTGGGGGTGAGCTGTGAGCAGTAAAGTCTGCTATCTGTGGTATGATTTCCTGGGCTGTGATATAAAGACTGGAAATTGCACCACATAAAATGCTCTCATGAGCAATGGATCTTTTGAAGTTTGGATAAGTGCTCGAAAAATGTGACCTTTCAGCAAGTGTTATATCCACTTTAAAAGAACTTTAATTGTATTTTTTTGAAAATAATCACTTTGGGTTCTAGGCACTGCAAAATCAAATATCACCAAAATAATTTTGATGCTCTGACATATTTATTGACCAAAAAAGGGTTAACCAGGTCAAGCTCTGTTTGCTGTCGCCAGAAACTTGTGCTATAATTGTGTGTTTGCATATATATAGCTCCTAGATTAGAAGCACAGTTTGAAAGTGAATTTTACTAAAATGTATAGCTGTTGGCCCTGAATTTTCATTACTGAAATGTTTATATGCTGTGTACACAGCTGTAAAGTGGTCCAAACTCTTCTCCCCCGTGGAAAGCACCGGTTTTTATATCACCACTAACGGCTTGAAGATACCACTGGAATGACATCTGTTTTCAGGCTTATATACACTTAACAAAGAGCGAGACAAAACATAATTTCCTCTTCTTTGCAAAAGGAATAATAAAAGCAGGGCAGTGCTTTTAGAATTGACCTATTTCTTGATGATTCAACCAGGATCATTTCTATCCTTGCCTGATCTTCCAAACATCAAGAACAAGAAAATATGATGTAATGTTGAGTGTAAAGTAACTATTCAATAAACCTTCACTTGTTTATCATACTAATTAAGTACTCACTGAAGTTTGACCAGAGCTGAGCTGAAACCTACCTTCTGTTCTATACGGTTCCAAGAATAAGAGTGGTTTAAACTGAATGACAAGGATAGGATTTCTATGGTTAACCATATCCCATACTGAGCAAAAGCAACTGGTTTTCAATTTACAGCTTTTTCATCTATTTATTTATGAATAGGCAGCAAAATCTATACTTGAAAAAATTTTGTCAATTCTCAATCAGCTTGTTCTGTACATTTAAAAGAAACAAAACTCTATTTTCTTAAGTAGAGTTTTGAGGTAAAATACGCATAACATAAACTTTATCATTTGCAACTGTAAAATCCAGGGGCCTGGATCCAGTACATTCATAATGTTGTGGCAGTGTCACCCCTAAATGGGGTGGAACTGCTACGCTAAGTGAAAGAAGACAGACACAAAGCCACATGTTATATGATCCATTTATATGAAATAACCAGATTAGGCAAATCTATGGATAGAGAAAGCTAATTTGTGCGTGCGAGCCAGGGCCTGGGGTAGAAGGACTGTTTAATGGGTATGGGGTGGGGTTTTTACTTGGGGTATTTGAAAAGTTTTGGAACTAGTCTTCCCTCATGGTCAACTCAGTGTCACTAATCACAGCTGTCACAGGGGAAAGTGCCTGATGGGTTTGGAGACCCTATGACTGAGCCTGCCATGTTGTCATTTTCTATCATCAGGCCATCCAAGACCTCCCCAGGCACTTTTTTGGGACCCTGTTTTTGCTCTAAAGCAATAGACAAACCACCCGTGAGCAGGAGTTAGTAGAAGGGAGGATAAGTGAAGTCATTATCCTCTACCTAGCCTGGGACTTAAGACAGATACTGGAAGGGATTAGCTTCATCGGCAAGATGAGGGAATTAGACCAGGTGATTGCAAATTCCTTACAGATCTGAAATTCTGAGACACAAACAAAAACAAAAAAAGAATGACCAGCTCGGATCTCTATGAAGATCTGTTGAGTTAGTGGAAGTTAGAAATTTCTGAGTAAGAGACAGGGCTCCTTCAGAGACTCCCTGCTGGATTGATATAAAATTTGTTTTAGGACCAAGTTGGCATCTTGCAGGGGAGCAGTATCTTGAAAGACGGGCATGGCCAATTGGGCAGCTTGCATGGATGGGGAGTGAGAAGTGCGGAGCACGTAGAGGAAGGACCTAGAGAGGATTTGGCCCATGGACCAGGAAGGTGCCTTTTGTCCTGCAGAAGCAGCGATGCTGATTGAGGGGCAAGAAAGTGGTAGGTAAAAGAGACATTTCCAGGACCTCATGGATGATTTAATTTACCTGAGGATGTGTTGGGAGCCACTGAGGTTGGAAGCAAGGCAAAGATGAAGATGGTATGTCTCTTCTAGCCAGATTCTGGTATCACCAGTGAGATTGACAAGAGCAATGAACTCTCACCAATGGTCATGCACACTGTGTTCCAGAACATGACACAGATACACACACACACACACACACACACACACACACACACACACACAGAGCACAGATACACCCTTCAGCCAACATTAGCACCCTCCACCTATGCTTAACACAAACCTGAAACTGTGGTTACCTTCTAACCACTTGTACCCATGCAAAATAACTCTGACTTAAATATCAGAATCCAAGAAAAATCCATAGTAAATGACTAAATATAAACCTGGTATTTCCTAAGAAATAGAAAAATGAGAAAAACCTCAAATAACTTGCATTCTAAGTGGGCGAGGAAAATTAAGATATCTTGATTTGGGAAAAGGAGGAAAGATAATTCATGTGTGTTCCATTGTCTCACATTCATTAAGGCAATCTAAGAAGGGGTGCTTGCCACACAGCCCTCGGAGCCTGGATGGAGGGGCAAGGCTAGTGTGATCGTGTCCACGCAGGTGGAAGTCCAGCTGCACCCTGCCCTGAAGCTCAGGGGGTCCATGAAGAGAATTCACAGGAGAGAGCACAGTGGTTGAGAGTTCGCCCCATGATTTTCTGGGCAGAGAGGGAAAGAACATTTGAGTTTGTCGGCTGAGCCTGTGACACCTATGCTGAAGCCGAAATTGTAAACCCGCAGGTGACTCATCAGAGGAGCTGCCTTCCCCCACTGTGCTCACCTTTCCCAGTGCTTCCAGGGGTGTCTTTTACCCTCCTGGCCAGGACCCTTGGCACCCCTGGTTGGTCTGCATATCCACACCTGGAATAGTGAGGTCTGCAACTCACATGGCAGCTGGGGAGACGTGTGGCTAGTGACACACACACAGAGTAAAATAAAACAAGACACAAAGAAAAATGTGCAGCACAAAGGCCCCCTTCCCATGGCAATGACTGCACGTCTCTAGAACTCACCTTAAGAGCGCAGTCCAATCCTCCTGGGCCAGCTTCTTAGCCACTTAATACAAGTGTGCTTCCAGCCCACCCAAGGAATTCCATTATTTCCCAGGTAAGTAAACAGACTATTTCCCCACTGCTCTTCCAATATTGTGTCTCTAAATTCTATTCTGTCCACAAGGCATAGTTCAGGGCTGCGCTAAGCTGTGGAAGGTCACCTGCCTGTAAAAAGGGAGGGAATGGGCTCCACAGGTGCAGCCTGAGATTTTCACAAAATCAAAATCATTTTCCATTGATAAAGGAGCCCTTTAAGATCACCCAGAAGATCACATTTCCCTGTCTTTGTTCCTCTTTGTATTACATAGAGTTCCATACATCTCCTTCACACACACACACACACACACACACACACACACACACACACATCCTTACACCCAAGGCAGCTCTCATCACTAACGCTGAGCTGCAGATAAAGGCCAAGTTTATTACAGCTGAGACAGAAAGAGGCACATTCCTCCTCTTAAACGCTGTTTCATCTTCTCACAGGCATAACAAATGCTGTGCAAACAGCATCAGTCCTGC
>NW_020173927.1:3483284-3604118 GCF_003031525.2 Neophocaena asiaeorientalis asiaeorientalis
GGGGTGCACTTCTTCCTCTTCAATCCTGCTTAAGAGCAAACTTCTCTGGAAACCAGCAAGTGGCTTCTCCCAGCTGTGGCTGCTTATGAGAACCAAGAAGAAAGATGGAAATAGTTTATTATTAAAATTTTGTGTTGATTCATTTTGTTATTATTTTCCCTAATTATAAGGTAAATATGTTTATTTTTAAAGATTTTGAAATCCTCAGAAATATTATAAGAAAGCAAAAATCACCTTACTCTCCCATGATAAATTCTTTTAAGGAAGCACAGGGCTCCCCTCAAATCCAAGTTCACAGAAATATATTATTTAAGGTTTAAGAAAAGCTGTATCAAATTCCTAACCTCAAGGATTTGCAAGGCAGCCCTTGCCCATTAAATATATTCTTTCCATGAACACATAGAGGCCTTTACTAAACAGTCTTGCTTCTGTGTCTTTACTACTTTTTGAAAAGGTATTTCCTCAAGAACGCCATGTGTGTCTGTGTGTTCTGCTAGGTCAGCAGTGAATATTTGCATATTTGCCAATAACTCTGGTAACTTCTTGTTCAATGTTATGCTCTATAATTACTGGTTCTCCCATGATTTATCAACACCCATTTGGGAATATCTGTTTGCATTTCAGAAAGTCCATTTCAGAAAGTTCACTTTGGCAATGGAATGAAAGAGGAATTGGAGAGGAATCAGATCTGAATGAAAGAGGCCAGTGGAAAAAATATTTCAAATGTTTTCCAATGTCCAAAAGATATGCTGAGGGCTTGAAATAATGCATTAAAAGGTGGATAAAGAGGCAAACATAGACTTGATCCTTATTTAGGAAATTGAATCAAGGAGCGGGTGTATCTGGGAAAGTATGAGGTGGAGAAGAGATCAATGATGTCTTCAAATTCTGGCCGAGATGAAGTGGTCAAAGGAAACAGATTCTGTGTGGAATGAGGGTGACTCTGTGAAACTGGCCAGAGAGGGGGTGCATTGATGGAGGTCAGGTGTGTGACAGTGTCACTGTGAGCTGTACTTGAAGGGTAGGTGGGTCTTCAGATGACTTTCCCAGAGCTGCATGCAAGTCAAGGCTGGAGCTCACAGGAGAGGTCAGGGCCACAGGCACAGATTTGGGAGCCATGGTGGTTCAATCCTCAGCAGGGGATGAGGTCACCCCTGAGTCAGTGTCTGTGGGGCCTGGGAAACCCCAACCCATGGAATCTAGCAGGGCAGTAGTGCGTCCTGGGGAGGGCCTGAAGGGGCACAGCAGAAACATTCCAGAACACAGGGAGGAAGATCCTCGGGATGGAGAGAGTAGCCACTAGGGTTACTCATCTCTGATGAAAAAAGAAGAAAAATCCCCCTAGACTCTATTGGATGTTTCCATCATGATAGGAAGTCCTTTCAATAGTCTCTTCAATGGTGTGATGGAGGCTGTGGTCAGAAGCCAGACTGGAATTTGTTGGTTAAAGTAAAAAGGACAAAGAGAATAGATACTCAAAAATTCCTCCAGGGGGTTTAGCCTTGACAGGAAGATATGGAAAAGCCCAAAAGGCAGAGGGCAAGGCAGGATCCATGGGAGACAGTTTTTAATGGAAGGAAAAACACAACTTCTAAGCTGAGAGGGACCAGGTTTGTGGAGAGATGTTAAGGTTGAGGATGTTAATTTGGAACACGGTCCCTGAGCAGGATTTGGAGATGCCCCCAAATCCAGAATGAGACTTCAGTGTGGGAAGTGTCGCTAGTGGAACACTGGCTTCTTGGCCAAGTAGCTACTCTCAAGAAGCTTTATTTACTAAAAAAAAAAAAAAAAATTTACACTTATACAAATGAAAGATCTTTTAATTAGTCCTGAGCAAGTACATGGGCTTCTGAAGGCTTCTCCTCTATCCCTTGTTTTTTCTAAATCTATTGATATAAAAGCAGATAGAGATATAATTACATACAGGAGAGATAAATAGATCAATAGATAGATTGGTGGATAGATGATAGGTAGATGATAGATAGATAGATTGATAGAGGGTGAAAAAGTCAAACCCTCTGGTAAATAAGTAATTGATAGAACACTGACAAACAAATCAATGATACTTGAGTCCTTAGAGAGTCTGTATCTATGGATAGCTTTCAGCAGAATGTAGCTGGTGACTAGGATAGCCGATAGAAAACAAACCTAGAAGCTGGGCATGTCTGGGGCATGGCTCCTTGGGAAATGACATGGAAGTTATATAACTATCTGAGTATAAAATGGATATGCTTCATAACCAAATGCACCCTTTTCTAGTCTGGACTTTATATGCATCAATCTTGGAACAGTGCGACCCAAGCTGGGTCCCAGACCTCTGTCTGCTCGGCCTTTGTCTTGCATTCCCTTATAACCTGGAAATTGTTAGTAACTGGGTAACACGGATAACTCCTGGCAGTTCAATTTCAAAACTCAATCCTATGTGTTACCTCAAGTCATCAAAAAATAACAATTGTCACAAGTACTTAGCTTATATTAAATTCTCATACAATCAATATAATAAAAGAGGCTAAGCCCTAAAATGAAAACATGACTCAATATTAGCTTTATAAAATTAAAAAAGCATTTCAAATATTATGGTCTGGACTTTTAAAATAAAAGATGTGGTAAAGTTAAATGTCTCCATTGAGTATCTTGTGCCATTTTCTCTGCAAAATGTACATTTAAACAGGTCTATTAATAAGGGTGCCTGAAAGACAGAAAATGCTGGTTTCTTCCTGCAACACAACGAGACACATTTCATTTAATCTGATTGTTATAAGGCTAGTTTCAGATTTTAATTGAAAAAATTATCTTCTTAATAAAAGAAAGTATCTTTTTTTCTAATTCAGAATGATTAAGACTTAAATTAAGCTAATAAAAATGACACTGTGGGATCCTGATGTGGGAGAAATGGTAATAAAGATGGAATTAGCCAGTGTCTCCTGTGTGCAGAAAGCAGAAACAAAGAAGAGGGAGGAAATGTCTCTCTGCTCCTTTGCTAGCCTCACCTCTCCAAATCCTTGGCACAGTTGCTGCTCTGGAGCTGAAGCACCAGATGTGCATCTAAACGTGAGATGCCAAAGGAGGCCATGGAAGTTCTGGAGAAGAGAAAATTGTAGGGAAGGGAGCATCAAGGACTTATTCCAGATGAAGTCATCAGAGTCAATCCTAGACAGCGGCTGTGGGCAGGGTCTGTCTGTACTTCCCTGTGACCTTCAAGCCAGGTTCTGGTCCAAACGAGCTGTGATGCCCTGGGAGATAAAACAGCCCTTCAACTACCAGGTCCTGTGGTACTCACAGCCAGGCTCTCTGGGACACTTAGGTTGGAATCCACCCATCATGTGTGAGCATTGTGAGCCCTGGGGAGGTGGGTTCCATTCTTCAACCGGTTGTAGGGACTGACTCAGCAGAGTTTTCTCAGGTCCTCACAGGAGATGCTCTCTTGCTCTGTCAATATCCTGCTACGCCTGTGGTTCCCTGTGGGGTTTACGTAGAATGGAGCGTACCTCAGTACCACGTGACAAAGCCACATAGTCTGAAAGTAGCCCAAGAGAATTAGGATAAGGTCTCAGAGAGACAGCTTTGTGCTCTGGCTTCCATCTCATGCTCAGATTTTAAATCCTCAAGGGGAGAAACACGAGCTAATATATGTATAGGAACCTAAAAACTCTTGTAACAAACAACGCACTAGAAGTGGAGAGCTTAGTGAGGGCTGGGCATCAACGCTCAGCTGTTTCCCATCACTGACAAATATAGATTCAAGCAAATCTCATTCCTCTATGTTAGCTGACAGTCCAAATCACACAATTTGGTAATTTGTGATGGGTCCTCAAGCCATCAGTTTAAATTAGCCAAGCTCTTCAGAAGTTTTATGCTAATTTAAGATTTGGGAAAGATGAAAAAGGGCCTGAATTTGTTGACAAGTGTTAGAGAAACAGTTATTCTGACACATGTTGAAAATGGGAAGGGAGACTTAATTCAAGGCTATTGCATTAGGGAATGCCAACTAAAAATGGTTGCTCACCGTCTGGTTCTACAAGAATGAAGTCACTGGCCACTGCAGTCACTGACCTTCAACACACCCTGAAAGGAGCTCAGGACACAGATCAGGAATGAGGCAGTCTGTGCGCTGGGAAAACTGGCAGAACAGGCCTACAGATAGTTAGGTATTTTCAGGAGGAGATTTTATGAGCCCGATTTCTTGCATCTTCTCATATCTAGACAGACACTAAGATCATTAATGGACACATCTGCTCCTTGTGACTAGCAGCAACCTTCTGCCAAATGTGTGCTGGGTTGCACGTTCCCCCCTTCACCAAAACCACATGTATACAGACCTCCACCCCACCTCTTAGGAGCAGTTCCTCAGAGCTACTGAGAGGCTGTCTCCTGGGCTACAACCTTCATTTTGCCCCAAATAATGCTTACCTCAAAACTCTCACGCTGTGCTTTTTTTCTTCTTTGTTCATTTTCTTTTTCGCTTGTTTGTTTTTCAGTTGACAGGGAGAGAGATTGGACTCAACTTTGAATACAGAGATAACAGTTGTGGATTTATAAGCCAATGAGCAGAGTGAGGGTTTCAGTGAAAGAAAGCGGTTGAGAGGAGACACCAAGGGTGGCGGGATTCTTGCTGAAAGCAGAAAGGGTGACCAGATACCAAGGGTGAGGGTTCTCTCTAAACCAACTCAGCGGGATTCTTCCTAAAACTGGGCTGGTAGGGACAGCAAGGCTGGGGCTAAGGTGGAAGACCAGCCAAGAAGCAGGCTCAGGGGAGAGAGTCTTTGTCACAAGTTAGAAATGGAGCAAAGAATTCAAGGGCGTGCCTTGTGGGGTCTGGCTTTGTTTCAGACTTGTTTCAGAATGATCCTCCTTTCCTGGTTCTCTCTCTCACATTTTATAAAACAATTTCCAATCTCAGTAGAGTACTCCAAGATCAGGTCAGCCAAACTGTGTTGTAAGTTCCCATTCCGGGGCCTGTCTGCCCAGGTAGAGTGAAGCATACTGTCTGCCATGTTCACCACAACACAACCATAAGCCAGTGCCTGGCACATACCAGGAGCTCATGCATTTCTGCTGAATGGATGAATGAATGGAGGAACAAATGTAACTGAAGATCACAGTAGCTTTGGAGGACATGGAGAATATTCCAAAGGCCTCTATATTGACACCAATTCTTAGCTTTTATTATTAGGTCTTGGGGACACTCAAATACATGACCATGTCCCTGTGCTCAGTGATACTTTGTGAAATGACAAAGAGAGCTTTTGATCCTGCCAATGTATAATGCTATATATTACTTCAGAGTAATATACTTTAATATATAAAATTACTCTAAAGAGTTACATCATGATCTTGTTACATAAAGAATGAACTAGAAAAAAATTCACTCAAAAAAATGAAAGCCGTAAACTGAAAGAAAATACTCAAGTATCAACCGACTCTATGAACAATGGTTAGATTACCTTATGGATTAAAAAAATATATATATTGGAGAATAGTTGATTTACAATGTTGTGTTAGTTTCAGATATACAGCAAAGTGAATCAATTTTACACATACATACATCTACTCTTTTTTTAGATTCTTTTCCCATATAGGTCATTACAGAGCATTGAGTAGAGTTCCTTGTGTTATGCAGTAGGTTCTTATGAGTTATCTATTTTATATATAATAGTGTGTATATGTCAATCCCAATATTCCAATTTATCCCTCCCCACCAATGGATTTTTTAAATTATCACTTTCTACTTATCTTGGCCCACCCCCATCTCATGAAAAAGAATCCCCGCAGGCTGACAGTAGAACATAAATGCTCATATTAAAATTTAGAGGTGACCTCAAGCACCTTATTACTGAAATGATTCTGCTTACATCCATCTGAGTAAGTCTGTTGCCAGAGATTCTGAGGTTATTAGGCTTTACTGCTTTACAATTTTTGTAGCATATTAAATTACCCCTCATTGTAATCAGTTGTGTCTGTCTGGAACTATGTAGCTTGTCATTGCAGAGATGCCTCAGTTGTCATCTCCTTCAGTCTTCGTCTTGGTGACCTGCTCACAGCCCTTCAATTGATGGTCAGGCTGTGAGACCAACGCTCTGTCTGCTACTGTACATATTGCTGGCTAGTTTTCATTTATAACTGTCCTGTGCTGAATTAGAAGCCATGAAGGCAGCATTTTGGCTTTTGCTTCTCCTAACAATTTCATGACAACACTAAGATTTTTGTTCACGTTGGTAGTGAATCTCATTGAAAATAAAGAGATCTAGAAATCATTTGATTCATACTAGTATACTAATATGCTATAAAAATCTTCTGTAGTTCATAAACAATTATTTTAAATGTATGAATTTTAATCTTCTTTGATCAAATACTTGAATAAGTTTGAGTGTTTCTGCTCTACTAATTAAAAAGGTTGTCATGAAAATGTTTGCCTGTACATCCTCTGGGAATGCTTCATGCAGTAAAGACAGGAGTGGACCTCGATCTGTGACACACACCATGGTGACAGGCGGGCTGCCTGACATCCTAGACAGACATGTGGTGCCCCAAGGAAGTGAGCTGTTGCACCATAAGGTGCCTGGCCTCTGCTCTTGCTGCTTTCCACCTGAATCCACAGGAGACTCAGTGCAAATGGAATCAGGTTCGTGAGGCTGAGAAATAATTCTCCAGACAAATTACCTGTGAGCACGCCTGGCATGTTAAATTATGTCAATATTACTGCTCCTGCTTCTGAATATTTCAGATTACATTGTGGATTAAAAACAGAACTCAAAATATCCAAACTTCAGAACTTCCTGTTTTGAAAGTGAGATGTTCTCATCATTTTTTTAAAATAGTAGTGTGGTTTCTTTTCGTTAAGAAGAATTGCAGGATGCCTTATTAGGGGCAACATAACGGTCTCCTGAACATCACTGAGGAAGAGCATGAGGGTCCCAGATGAAAATTATGAACATTTGATGCCAGCTCCTCGAGCCAGAGAGAACCATACTTGTTCAAATAGCAGGCATCTGAACTGCTCAGTATTAGCAAACGTCCATTAAATGACCTAGTGGGTGCCAGGTACTTTACATACTGATTTAACTTAACCATTGGAACTGATGCATACGACCATTATTAGCAACAACTTTTCACAAAAGAAGAAAATGTGCCTCATGGAAGTTCATTTGTCCACTAAAGTCTCCTAGGAAGGACATTGTCCTGATTGGATCCAGCCCCAGATGATCTGAGCTCAGAGTCTAAGCTTCTGGCCACACATTATTCTCTCACTTTTGCACATAAGATAAACATCTTCTTATGATATTGTTCTGCCTACCATCTTGTTAGAGGTCCCTAAGAAAGAGTGTGCCCCAGATTTGCTCATGCAAGCAATTTGACATCACTGAGCACCTATTATGAGATGGGGACATTTTCACACCAGTGTTCGAAACACAAACAGATACAGGACAGTAATGATGCATGCTGTAAGAGAGGTGTGTAGTACTATGGAAATTCCCAGAAGGGAGATTAGGGTGTAAAAGGAAAAGAGAGCTAACGGAGGCCATGGGAGATCTTCTTCATGAAGGGACAATCAGAGACAAAGTATGTTAGAAAAGAAAATAACTTGTTCACAAAGAGGTACAAGAGAGTCTGGTCTACAGACGGACGTCTCATTAAAAATTTTTAAAACCCAGGTATTTAAATTTTTTAAAAATCAAAACTACCAAGATTATCAATTCAGAGTCTGATCATGGTGGATAAACGGCAATTTTCTCCTATGATTTCTACATTCTCATAGTTATGATATATCTTCAGACATTAGTAATACAATATTCAGTGATAAAATTGTTTCCACTAAGGAGGCAGTAACTTATAAGAAAGCCTCAAAGTATTGTTTATTAGATAGACTAGTGTTATACAGAGTGAACCTGTTATTTTTCTTTTATTTCAGGGTGCAAGATATTATTATCTCTGAATGTGGGATGTGTTGTGACAGGTCACGGACAGCGATGGCAGGACAGAGAGCCACTCAGTGCCACAGCCTCATCTTGTGGTCAGTTATCCACCCCTGTATCAGTTACTCATTGCTGCATAACAGCCACCCCAAAAACCAGGGCTTTAGAACAAGAGTTATCTGTCTTTGCTCCCACGTCTGTGGATCTTCAAGGGTTTTGTGCATCTACACTGGGCTTGGTGGGGATGACTCTGCTTCTTACATCAGGTCTGTGGTCCAGGTCCACTCACATATCTTACTCTGGAGCAAAGGCTGGAAGGCCAGCGGCCACTCATGAGAAAGTGTTCTCATGGCAACAGCAGAGACTTGAGATGCTGAGTGAGATGTGTGAGACCTCCTATGGCTTAGAACTGGAACACTGTCACTCCTGCTGATATACCATCAGGCAAAGCAAAGCACACGGCCAAGTCCAAAGCGAAGGGGCAGGGAAATACAGGCTGTCTGTGAAGAGACCATGGAGGAAAGGCGTGGATGCAGAGCTGGGGGCACAGTGCAGTCTACTAGAGCCTTTACTAGAGATTTGACCACACCATTTTGCGATTTTCTGATTGTGTACGGTTAGTTTTATGGTTTGTTTTACTCACTACCTTTATTTACTTGTTACAGAAGATGTTTCTTAGTATATAAATACAGCCTTACTGTATGGTTTAAAAAGCTAAAGCTATACACCGTTAAGATTAAGAATTAACTTCTTCGATGAGACTTTGTAAACCCTAGAATTGTAGTTACTTGTCAGAATTATTTTATTGCATTTATCAGTTAATCTATCAGGTCAGACATGAAGAAGCATCTAATCCACCACTATCAGGTTTTTTTCTTTAATACCTTCAAGAATAAGGGCATATTTTTCTCTGAGATTACAAAATTTTTCAATCTTCCCACCTTGCCAGGAAGTGATAATATCATAGCACCAGGATTCTATGGGCCATAGAGCAGTTACCAGCCAGCATTTCTGGGAAGTCTTCTCTGGCATCTTTCCACACCTGAGGAAGAGTCCCAGTTCTGTATTTTTAGGCTTGTCATAACTAATGACATAGGGTTTCTGGCATGGTCATGGTTAAAATTATCTTCTTTTGGAAAGAATAAAGGAAAAGTAAAAAGATTTAGTAAAATGGTTTACATTATATTTAACCATTGGCACCATTTTTTTAAAGGTTTGTAGACACAATTAATATATGTAAATACTTTCTATTAGAGTTGCTATACTTGTGTGCTAACCATTTATTAGCTTTTATCTATATAAGAACTTTCACAAGACTTTTTCTTCTTTCTCAAGCCTCAGGGATTAGTTTCATTTCACTTTGTAGAACTATTGGCTGTTTAACTGAGAGACGTAGATGAAAAAGAGATGAACGCTTTCATATGCTCATTGAAAACAGAAGTTTAGTTCAGAACAAACAATTTTTATTGGAGTAGAGTTGATTTACAATGTTGTATTAGCTTCAAGTGTACAGCAAAGTGATTCAGTTATATATATATATATATATATATTCTTTTTCAGATTCTTTTCCATTATAGGTTAAAAAAAAACCCAGAAGTTTAACTATGATTAAATCCACTCTTTTAGTCCATTGTATCTGCTGTAAATTTTTTTGATGATTTTGTGTTGAACAGATGACTTTCACCAAGTCATCTGTTTCTGGAATAAGAGTCCTGGGAGCCCTCGCTCAGTCCCTGGACAGGACCTGATGACATGCAGGGTGTGTTCCTTGGGACACTGCCAGCTTCATGGAGAATTCTGAGTCCTTGACGAGAGTTGCTGTAATAGGGATGGGCAGGAGCTCCTCAGACTGTAGTCATTTACTGCAGTTTTTTGCCATTTCCCAGAAGATTCAAGGTCTGTTTGTCACATATAGCGAGGCCTTGAGGCAAGTGTAAGGGAGCTGAGAAAACAGCAATTGACAGGGCTCAGCGAGGTGAAACAGCTCTGGTAAACTGATTACAGCAGCCATATCGAAACGGGGAGAGCTGGGCCTCTTCAGAAGGACATAGGTAATCAAGTGATAAGATCAAATCAAAAGCTTATCTAAGGTGGCGGATCTATGGAGGTCGGTGAGAACACTGACACAGCTCCAGAATATTTTCATTGATCCCATCAGCCCTGCAGGCTGACCGATCACAAGTGACAAGTGTATGTGAGCATTCAAACTGTAAAACCCAAGACTGGAATATCCTCAAGTTAGTGACTTTTTATTTATTCTAATTAACCCAGAGAGACAGTTTCACTTTATGATGTGCCTATTCTCTTAGTGTTGGTTCAATAAACTGTAGACCTCCAACTTGTGGAGCTAATTAAAACATAGGAGTATGGCAAGCCAACTCAGTTATTTCCAGTATTCTTCCTTTTACAAAGAGAGTCGATATTTATTGAGACTCAGCTACCATGATGAAAGCCCTTAGGATAGTTAAAGTAAAAAAGACATCTGAAAAGTTTTATCATTCTGAGGTTGGGATGTAAATTTGGGACAGAAGACAATAAATAAGCATAAGTCATAAATACTTAAAGACAAGAAATAATTAAAGTTGCAGTCTAGAATGAAGGAAAACAAAACACTGCAGCAGGTAACTGTTACTATCAGGAATTTTAGCTTAAAAAAAAAAGAAAAGAAAAAAGTTTTGCTCAAAGCCAGCTCAGGAACATAACAGAAAGCATACAAGTTAACACCATAATTACGTGTTAATAAGGAACTCTGTTACCAAGACACAGCATAAATTTTCACTGTTTCTTTTTTTTTTTTTTGAATTTTTTTTTTTTACATCTTTATTGGAGTATAATTGCTTTACGGTGGTGTGTTAGTTTCTGCTTTATAACAAAGTGAATCAGTTATACATATACATATGTTCCCATATCTCTTCCCTCTTGTGTGCCGCTCCCTCCTACCCTCCCTATCTCACCTGTCCAGGCAGTCACAAAGCACTGAGCTGATCTCCCTGTGCTATGCGGCTGCTTCCCACTAGCTATCTACCTTACGTTTGGCAGTGTATATATGTCCAAGCCACTCTCTCAAACCCGGACTGCAGGGTAGTTCCCTGCATCAGCAGGCAGACTCTCAACCACTGCACCACCAGGGAAGCCCTCCCCTGTGTTCTTTTGATGGAGGAGAGAGACATCACTTCTCTGGATTTCTCAGGAAGTCAGTACATTCCAGACATGCCAAAAGCCAGCTTTCCATTCCGCCCACATTGCCAGGCAACCCATGGGTGTTAACACATGAAGGAAAACTCTCCTAAGGGTCTCTTCTTTGTTCTCCAAACCACATAAAAACCAGCGGCAAAAGTACTTCCTCCTAGCTCTGCATCTCCTCACCTTTGCTGATAAATATGCTTTTCTGAAGTATGTATCCTTAGAGTGTGCACAAAATGGCAGATTCTCATGACCAATTTCCCTAAAATGGTGTGTGCATGTGTGTGTGTGGAGTTGGGGGGAATGAGAGAAAGTACATATACCAGCTGTCCAAAGAAATAGACTGTGTTACAGCTGCAAACACATTATTTTAATAAAGGACCAACAGGGACTTCTTAAAATCTTTGTTTTTCACTTAGACGATCAAAAAAATTAGAAGCCTAAGTTGTATCACTTTAGTCACAGGTCAAAACAACAACAATAAAAAAAAAAAAAAACCCTGCAGAACTACAAGGTCACTAGTTCATAACAGTTGCAGAACTCATGGGACTTCCTTCATTCCAGAGGGAATAAATTTTCTTTTTTTAAGTGACTGGACATCACGGTAGCATGCTAGAAAGACAAACAGCATAGAGATTCTATCAATTGTCAGAGGACAAGATACATCAGTGATATGGAGAGTGACATAAATGACATCATCTGTGCAAAAATAACATCTTGTGACCTAGTGGCAAGCAGATGCTTGTCTGAAATGCCAGAGATATCAGATGTCCAAGACCAACTGGCCAAAAAGCCAAATGCACACATGCATGTATGCACACATGCACACACACACAAACACAAATGCTGCATCATTTGATACCCAACAGAAACTATCAGATGATCAGACCATAATCCCAGTCATGCCACTTTTGCTCATTCGGTAATAATAATAAGATACGTGACAGACACAGAATGGAAGGGATACACACAAAACTGTCCAGGTTAGCAAACCCACAGTTCATTTTTTCATGGTGGAAAAACAGCTGTTTCCTCACCTGCCTGTGTCCGTGAAGGTCATGACATATCTCTGCATCACTGTTGCCAACGATGTCAGGTTTAGCAAGGCTGTCACTGGAGACTCAGCTACCAAAGGAAGCGCTCATGTTTTCATCTCCTCTGGGAACTGGAACTAGATAGATGACCCTGTGTTTTTTTCCAAGGGTGTGTTTTTAAAAATTTCATTTCCTAAATGTAAGATGCCATATGTCTACGCATTTACAATGGCAGCAGGAAGAAGGATTGATTTTGCTTCCACAGTGGGAAACCGGAAAGGCAGGTGGAACCAAACCAGGGTGGGTCACGAGCACCAGGCTGGCAAGTTTTCACTTCAGTGGGAGAGCAGGAGGGAGGTTTTAGAGCAGGATGGGAGCTCTGCTTGTTAAAGGATCCACCAATTATGACCTCTGGGTTCACAGTCAGTCTTGGCTTGATTTCTTGAAAGCACTTGAGTTTTACCATTTGAGACAGAGAGTCATAAAGCTGCTTCATCGGAAGTTTCCAGCTCAGACAAGAATACTCTCTTCCTCTGCTCAAAGCTAAGCTAAGCAAACTTGCGGGTGCAAAAGAAATAGCCACCGAGGCGACTTCCCTTGGGTCACCTCCTCCTGGCTGGGAAGAGAAGAGCTGCCTGTCTCAGATATTATAGCTTCAAAGGTCCTGTGCAGGCAAAGTCTGGAGACCCAGACCTCAATAAGAGTGACCCTGTTTCAGATATTTAGAATACTGAACAGACTCTATCCTCTTCCTGAATCTATAATAGTTTAAATCGATCAAGCTACCAATCAGAAGCTTGTCATTTTTTTTTTTTTGCGAACAAATTAGGCATACTGCTAAATTTACCCCCCCACCACCAAAGTGAGCTTTTCTGTATAGATATTTCATCCATCTCCACAGTTTAAAGTGGAGATTAGAAAAAGTGATTCTCTAACCCATATAGTAAAAAAGATTACTTGGGCCCCAGTGCATTTTTGTCTTGAGTTTTTAAGATGTCAGGATATTTTCTGATGAAGTCAATCAAGTAATTTGAAATCCCTGTGCATTTTTGTGCTTCACAGGTATTATCTAAATCTGAAGACTCAGTTTATTTGGAGAATGTCATGCATTCAGGGCAAAGAGGAGTGATGATAGCATTGAGCAAAGTCATTGTTTAATTCAATCAATATCCTCCTCTATTGAAAAGAAAAGATTCAGTGTTTAAATTTAACTTCCATAATCCTGATTTATGATGCCCTTTAGCCCTAAAGAGAAGAAATCCGTGACATTTATAAACGGTAGTCTCCATAACATAAATAATTGCTGTTAACACTCTGGGGTATCCAGGGAAATCTGAAGACTGATTTGCCATGTTATTTTATGCAGACTAATATAGCAGCAATATTAATTATAAACAAAAAATGATTTTGGCAAACATATTGAAAACCTACTAACTCATGGATAATTTCCACTCCCAGATCGGCGCTGTATCTTTGTGGATCCCAGGAGATGCTGTCCTATTCCCTTCACTCCAAAATAATATTGTCACTTACACCTTAGAAGCAAAATAGTAGCAGACAAGGTGTTTCTTGGCATCAAGTAGCTCAGTGTATGAATACAGTAGTATCTCCAAGAACCACCAAGACTGCTGGCATACCCAATAATATTTTATTTATAAGCCTGTCACTTTCAATATCAAAAAAGCCTAATGGAATGGACCCCTTAGATGCCCACCGTATTTATGGATTACAAAGTCCTGGGCATTGTGTAGCTCTCCATGTTAACATTAATGAATTCTGTTGGGTTTGCCATTGGGTCTGGGTGTACACACATATGAAGGAGGTTTTCTGTTTTCTACAATGGGAGTGTTGACACTACTGGACTTCTGTGCAGGTTATTCTTACTGGAAACATCGAGCCTGTCTGGTTTTATATCTGGAAAATATAAAACAGGGCATCCTATTCACTCTTCCATCACACTTATATGCTGCTAAAATTTTTCACTTAAACCATTAAATCTCAAAGCTTTAAACATGCGTGCCTCTTCGTGACTCCAAGTCCTTCAGATTAGTGTTAATCCTGGCATTAACTTTGTGAAATAGACCACAAAAGGGATTCCCAAGGAAACATCTGTGGCCCGTGTCTCTATCACAGTGGGGACTAGCATGTTGCAAAGAAATACGTGAAAGAATCACTGCACAGGCTCAACAAGGCACGAGGAGAGAGCAATATGTTCTAGCTCCTCTGGGTCTGAAGCTGGGAGGGGAAGGCAGACACAGGATAAGAATTCTACCCAACAGGGCAGCGTGGCAGCCCTTGTCAAAGCCTAGCACACAAGCACATCACCCCGACCCCCAGCCCTGGTGCCCTTGAGAAAGTAGATTTATAACAAGCCCCCTCACAATGCTGAGGCTGCACTTTGAGTAGCTTCTTGACAGAGGGTGCCCACCTGCGTTCCAATTCTTTTTCTCCACTGACCTGCTTGTGGCCTCAGGCAAGTCACTTGCCCTGAGCCTCCTCCTGTGTGTCAAGGGACTAGATGGAGGCTGTGTTCTAGAGTTGGAGCGAAAAGCCCGTGAGATGATACAAGCCAAGTGTTTGGGGCAGTTCTGGGCACATAGAAGGTTCCAGAATGTTGCCTCTTCTCCTTATCCTTGTCGAGATGCTTCTGGAACCATATGGAGGTAGATGCATACCTGCATCAGAAGCAGCTTCACCTCCCTGGCATCAGGGTCCTGGGGACCCAGGGTTTGTCCATGAGCAGAGGCTGTACACAGGCCATGGTCCCATTCCCTGCCATCTTGTGTCTGAGTGCCATTAAGTGGTGACTATTTGGTATAAAATCACTTTGAAACCAGACAAGTGATGTCCAAGATGGGATTAAAGCTTCTATCCAACTACTGACCTCCCCTGTGGGTCTCTCTGAGGACACTTTCCAAATTGATGAAGACCCCTAAGTGTCTTTGGTATAACTTTGAGAAGTGTAGGAATCTCATCAGAGATCAATTTATCATTTGTCAATCTTTCACATTGGAGACTAATTTCTCAGGTAGCTGACTCATTATTTTATAATGATTTTTATCATAGCTCAGAGAGTGATGTTTACCAGCTTTGTCTCTAAATTGGGGGGATATGTCTCTTTTGCAGCATATACACTGTCCATATACCAAAGTAATGAAATACTGAGTATCTATTATATTTCTGTATATTAAAATTATAGCAAGTTTCTTGGTAAACTTAATAACAAGTAAAATCTATCACGAGGCAGCAATTTCCAGGGATCATTCTTATTCATATTTCCCAGGCGGGTGCTTCTTGGTATTGAAGTTTGCTGTGCCTGATGGTGGGGAAGGGGACCATCCTTAATGATCATTTAATTCTCCTCCTTCTTCCTATATCACAGAGGAAAATGTGGAGCCAATAACTTGAATGACTTTTCCAAGGTTACTGGATGTGGGTCCCATTTTAATATATTTTAAAATGTGTATGTACATTTTTACCTAAACAGAAATCTGATAACGAATGAGTCTAGATGAGATCATTAACTTACAAAAAATGATCTCAACAAAACCATCTAAGTTTGTAAATGCATGGCTCCAAATGGGATAACAGGAACTCTGTTCTTTGTGTCAAGATGATTTGACATATTTAGACCCTGCTGCTGTTCTTTAGACTGTAGCTCAAGAACAGCTGATCCATACTCTGTAGGCATTTGGTAGGAAATGAGTAATGGAAGTGAAAGAGAATTGTTGATTTTCAACAAAGCCTTCAAACAGCCACATATACATAAGGAAATCTGAAAGTTCTATCTTCTAAGCAGGCTTATTAAATAATCTTAAGTGTACACATGGCAGCAGCCCGGCTACCTTTGTAAGAAATTCACCATCCGGGCAGGTCCCAGGCCCCAAGAAGCAGCTGTTACATCTCTTTGTTAGAGCACAACTGGGTCAGAACCAGCAAGTTAGAAATGACAAGGCTGGGACTGGAGACCCGAACCAGACTCTGAATTCCCAGGAGTGACAAGTTCTATCATCAGATTCCCTATGGGTTTGTATTCATGTGTGCTTGTGTGTGTGTACATGCTGGAGAGAGACAAGTAGGATATATTTTAGCAAGTGACTTGAAATATGCAGACACATGTGGGCACACAGGGAAATCTGATTTACTGAAGGCTCATACTTGAAAGTCAGTGATCCAAGGTACATTTTTTTTTATTTCATCATTTTTTTTCTTCTATATACCCCAACCATTTTACCCACCTACCCACAGTCTTTTACTAAGTCCCAGTGTAGGAAGCCTGTGAAAGAAGGCAGCCGCAGCTGAAGTGGGCGGGGTGGAGCCCTGCCCACCAGATGCCCCTCACACCTCTTCCTATGGCTTCTCCCCCAGTGCAGCCCTGACTTCAGTGGCAGCTGTGGTGGGCGGTTGGGTGCAAGCACAGATTCAGCTCACGTTGGTAGAATCTATGAGGGTTAATTTTATGTGTCGGCCAGCTAGACTGTGGTACTCAATTGTTTGGGCAAACACTAGTCCAGACGTTGCTATGAAGATATTTTTTAGAAGTGAATATCATTTAAATCAGTAGACGCCCCCATTCCTTAGGCAACCCCACATACACACAACACTGAACCCTTCTTGTTTTGTGGCAGCCACACGGCTGCAGGGCCCACCCCTGGAGAGGGGTGTGATGTGCCAGCAGCCATAGGCCCTGAAAGTGGGGCAGGCCTCAAACATCTGTCCTGGGTCCGGCAGAGAGGGAAACCTCTCCTGGTTTGTCAAAAGGGGGTGGTAAGTTTGATGTCACCACTGCTTGGCCAGCTCCAGCATCCTCTGTGCTCCCCTGACTGGGGTCATCCTTGTTTTCCATAGTCATTCATAACACAGCACGGACAGGTGCAAGGTCAGGGCTGTGTGTCATCAGAGCTCACCTCCAGGAGCTCAGGGGATGAAAGTCTGACCAGTGCTCACAGCCCCCGTCTTTCAATGACTCAAAGACACATCAAACCCAGAGAAGTTGGGGTAGTCACTCAGGTGCTGAAGACGCTGCACCCCATCTGGAATTTGTACCAGCTTGGGGACAACCTGCAGCATGTTCTTTCTGTCACCACGGGTGGACCGGCCATACCATCGGATGAGGACAGCAAAGAGGATAGACACACGGGATGAGAACGACAGGCTGATAGGAAGGGTGCCAAGCGAGGCAACACGACCTAGTCATCTTCTTGGTGGCAGGGTCCAACCGGGCGGGGGAGACCCTAAACGTCCTGAGTGTTAAGACATGGGAAAGAGATACAGTCACCATGCCAGGGGCCACGCTAAGAGGACAGACAAATGAGAGACAGGGCCTACTTACCCACTCACCCTGATTCCTCTGGTCTCGGAGACATTGCCCCGGGAGGGTGTGCGCTGCCAGCTGAGAGCAGGGGCACACCTGGGACACATGGCAGAAGGTCCGGTCTCTCTACCCGAGCCCCTCTGACTCTCCTCTCCACTGTCTCGATGCCTGGAAGACCCAAGGACCTTATGAGTGGTTCCTAGAAATCTACCGCTGGACTGCACACCACACATCACACCCTGACAGCCTGGGAAGTCTATGATCTTTCACAATGAGTGAAACCACCTAGCACAGAACACACTCCTGTATTTTTTTTTTAATTAATCTTTTGATCCATTTTATGTTGGTTTTTATGTTCCTTTGTATTCCCATTTGTTGAATTGTTTTATATGTATATTTTTTTCCAGATTGTGTTCCATTATAGGTTATTACCAGATATTGAAAAGACTTCCCTGTGTTGTAGAGTAAATCCCTTTGCTTATCTATTTTATGTATAGTAGTTTGTATTCTTTTTTTTTTTTTTTTTTTTTTGCTGTATGTGGGCCTCTCCCTGTTCATTGCAGAGCACAGGCTCCGGACACGCAGGCTTAGCGGCCATGGCTCACGGGCCCAGCCGCTCCGCAGCAAGTGGGATCTTCCCGGACCGGGGCACAAGCCCGTGTCCCCTGCATTAGCAGGCGGACTCTCAACCACTGCGCCACCAGGGAAGCCCTAGTAGTTTGTATTCTTAATGCCTGTGAATACATTGGCTGCTTATATGATGAGGCTCTGCTCTCTGCCTTCTGACGTGTAGGTGTCAAAATAAAAGCCACACAGAGTGGTCGGAACAACCACACTTTCAAGGGCAGAGCTCAGTGCCCCACTTAGAGCAGGTGTGGTGGATTTCAGGGGGATCATTTTCCGGTTCCAGAATTAACTCCCAGAAATACCTCCCAGAGGGATATAGAATCATAACCTATGGGATATTTTATTTTATTACATTGATTGTGTTCGCTTCAAATTTACATAATAATTAGATGGCATTTAAAACTCATCCAATATCATTAAACTTTGAAATAATACTTCAGTATTAGCAAAGTGCCTAAAGAAAACAGCACACAGATTGAATGATATTTGCAGAGCCTAACTCTTAAGACAACTTATCTGGCTCCTACTTGGAGGGGACTTGGAGTGTCCATTTCATTCCATCTGGAAGAAATCTAAAACATTTGCTTTTCCATCCCCATCAATTGCCTTCCTCCCCTTTGAGGTCCCAAACCATTACCCCAGATTTCCTTTTGGGTCTCGGTTCCCTTGCTCACACCGTTCTGGCTGTTTGGAGTCTCATTCTCCCTCTTGCTTAATCCACGCACATGACTCAAGAACCAGTTCAAACGTCTTCTTGGGGAGACCGTCTCTGGTATGAGCTTCGCTCTGCCCTGCTCCCCCACAGAACTCTGGCTGGTTCATCACAGAACCCCTGGTTGCCTGGCATCCTATTTCATGGCTGGGAAATATTTCACAGACTCTAATAAAGGAGCCATGTGAAATTTCAGAAAGTCTCCTGTGCTTCCTTTTGGAGTCACATAGTAAATGACTTGGGTGCTATGGTAAGATGCATTTGTATTGTTTACTCCACTAGAATATGATTTCTTAAAGGAAGACTTGCCTTATTCAACTTTTCTTTTCCTTCTCCTTCTCCCCAGAACTCCTCTTTGAATGTAATGAGTATTCAATAGCTGTTGACTTTTTTCTTAGACTTCCTTAAGTTACATTGCTCATACTTTTGTCTTTAATTCAAGGTATTCTTTTCTGCCAGCCCATCTTTGACAGGTAGAATAATGCCCCACTTCCCTGCAAAGATGCCCAGGCCCTCAGCCCTGGAACCTGTGAGCCTGTCGCCTAAGTGGTCAAAGAGACTTTGTAGGTGTGATTGAGGTCATTGACCTTGAGATGGGGCAATTATCCTGGGTTATCCCAGAAGGCTCAGTCAAAACATAAGTTCTTAAAATCAGAGACCCTTTCCTGGCTCTAGTCAGAGATAGATATGGTGACAGAAGAAGGTCGCAGAGATGCAATGTGAGGATTCACCCCACCATGGCTGATTCTGAAGGTGGAGGATGGTACCAGGAAACAAGGGATGCAGGCAGCTTCTAGAAGCTGGAAAAGACAAGGGACAGATTCTCCCTGTATTAATCTCCCAGGGCCGTCATAACAAATAACCACAAACGTGTGTAGCTTAAAAGAGTAGTAAATTATTGTCTCCTGGTTCTGGAGGCTGGGAGCCCACATTCAAGCTCTTGGCAGGGCCATGCCCTCCCCATGCTCTAGGGAAGGACCCTTTCTTGCCTTTTTCAGCTTTTGGTGGTTGCTGGCAATCCTTGACATCCCTAGGCACGTAGATGCATCCCTCCATCCTCTCTACATCCTTCCTCACACAGTGCTCTCCTGTGTCTCTCTATTAGATTAATTCTCTTGTAAGGCCATCAAATGTTGCTTTATGCCCTCCCAATTCAATATAACCTCATCTTAATTTCACTGATCACATCTATAAAGACCCTAATTCCAAAAAACGGTCACCTTCTGAGATTCCAGGCAGACATGCATTCTGGGGGGGACATCATTTAAGCCAGTTCACCCCCTTAGAGCCTCCAGAAGGAACAGAGCCCTGCCAGTACCATGATTTTCATCCAGTAAGAACCATTTTGCACTTCAGCTTCCAGAACTATAAAATAAAAAATCTCTGTTGTCCAAGTCATGACCTCTGTGGTAGTTTGTTCCAGCAGCTGTAGGAAGCTATAGATCGTCCAGTTTGGGGTCACTGATTTTGTCTTATTGTCAGCCATACATGTTCCATTTATCCTGTGCTCTCTTCACTCAACAAGGACAAAATATTCTGAAATATGACAGAATAACATAATTCACTGCAGATGATCTCTAGTAAATTCCAGTAAAGGGCGCAATGAAGTTGTGGAGTTCCCCTGTGTTTCTTGTTATAGGTAAAGTACAAATGGCTATATTATTACCATAGCATGCATTGCTTTGAGAACATAAAACTGTACCATCCTCGGAACATCTTGGATTTCATATACTGAGCTGCTCAACTCCAATTCCCCACACACGGTCTTACTGTCCTTCCTCAGAACCTGCCCAGTCACGGTGAAGAAGAGCAGCAAACCGGAAGATTTTTCTTTTGTCACAGCCAAATCTGAGAAATTCAGATGATACATATGGACACCTTTCCCATTTCACACACAAAATAATGTGAATAGCAAAGTAGTGTAGCTGTGGCTGAACTATTACCTGCTAAGAATAGACATGTACTAACCTTTAAAATAAACATTCAAGCATTTACAAACACTGCTATGAAGATACCATTTAATCCTGCCCATTCTTTTCCATCCAGGCTGTTCCTGCATGTTTGTTCAACTAAGGAATTTATTTTTAAGCCAACAAACAAGGCACACAGCAGCCGGAGGGGAAGGCGGGCACATGGCCAGGGGCTCTGTCATATTTCAGAATATTTTGTCCTTGTTGAGTGAAGAGAGCACAGGATAAATGGAACATGTATGGCTGACAATAAGACAAAATTTGACAGGTATGGTCACACTGTCAGGTATGCTATTTTGATGGCTGCACCCCCTAAACTGCCTGAGAACATGTGGGACTAGGGTCCTTAGGAGATGGTGAAGTCCCATAAAATAGTCTAAGTCTTTGTCTAATGGCATGTCACAGTAATTGATGCTGGGTCCTTATCTTTCATTCCTCAATTTAGAATTTTCATCTCATGTTACTTGATTGAAATTTGAGGATTATGGTATAGAATTATAACATGTTCTTTCAATACAAAATATTAATACTGTAAAACACAGCATCTTTCTTTCAAAAATCAGAGGAAATAAATTAGGAAGAATTTGGAAGGCATTATGCTGTTTGGAAGGTATGATGCTTTTAGGAGCTAAGTGCATTTTTGCCTCAGAATTTTTGACATTATATAGGACATATGTATGATCATATATATGTGTAAAGAGATAGCAGCATACTGTGTATAGTTTCTGGCACATATCACAGAAAATGGCATTGGATAAATTCCTCATTGCTGTGTGTCTGTTCAGGTTCAATGAATTTCTATATTAAGCCCCACAAATGAGATCAGAACTCTTACCAAATTAGCAAATGCAGAGCAATGGATAAATTTCATCTTTGACATGGTCTCTTGGGAGACTTCTAGGCATTTTAATATGAAACAAAGAGCAAGATAATCTTCACGGTGAACCCAATTTGCCTTTGTGTCCCCACCAAAGCATGTAATAATATTTATTTGTGCTAGATTAATGGTCCGGTGGATTCTATTGTGCAGAAAGAAATGAGAAAAATCATGGACAGTGTCTCAGAGCTTGGAAGTCTCAGTCGGGGTCCCTGTGGATGCAGCTGTCTCAGCTTATTTCACGTGTCCAAGGTGTCCCTGACCCACTGAGAGAAGGAGACGGTCCTGGTCTTCACAGTAGCACCCAGCACGTCCCTAGTCCTGGAAGGCTTACTGGTCTGGGGTCTTTTGGAGGCAAGATGGTTGTAAAACTAAAGTCTAGTGTCATTTGCAATGCACGTTCATACCAGCGCCTTGAGGCTGTGAGTGGAGAAGTGGGTGACAAAAATGAATGTCCCCATGCTTGCCTGTCCCAAAGCAGGTAAGCATGCTGAAAGATTGTCACATTTCCCTCAGGCTAAGGCTCACACAGTGCCAACTGGCTTCAGTCTCCTATTTTCCAGAGAGACAGGGTTATCAGTAGTGCCACTTTATTTTTCTAATTTATTTTTTATTGAAGTATAGTTGATTTATAATGTTGTGCTAGTTTCAGGTGTACAGCAAAGTGATTCAGTTTACATATATATGTATATTCTTTTCCCTTATAGGTTATTATAAAATATTGAGTATAGTTCCCTGTGCTATACAGTAGGACCTTGTTGGTTATCTATTTTATACATAGTAGTGTGTGTATGTTAATCCCAAACTCCTAATTTATCCCTCAGTGGTGCCACTTTAGAGGGAGAGGATCCAGTGTAAGTGTCAGCTACGGCCCTCTGGTGAAAGGCTGGGTGGTCTGTGTGCTGGGCTCTGGCCAGGTGTGGCCAAGGCCAGGGCCAGAGGGCTGAACACCAGTCTCTGCTGTTTGCTTTGTCTTTTATAGGTGGCGTTGACAAACTCTGGGATTTTTTTTTTTTTTTTGAGTCTTTCTCCTCCTTTCTAAATTAGGAATGATATTACTTTCCCTAACTATTCTCTACCTAATTATTTTCCCAAATGATTTATTTGTTAGTTAGTTCCTTAAAAATCACATGAAAATATGTTAACAACTGTAAATTCTCTGCTAATGTGAGGTGAGGTATTACTATCACAGCCTTTGTATCTCAAAAATAAAAATAAAAACAAACCCTCCCCTCCTATCAGTAAATTAGACTTTATGATCCTCACTTCTCAGACTCTTAGGAAAATCAAGCCATAGAGAGATCGATCACCTCGCACCAAGTTATGGAGCGTGGTGATGTGGAAGGTGTCAGTGATGCCTCTTCCCTCCTTTCTAACCCTGTGGGAGACACAGGTGACAGGGGCCATTATCAGAGTTTCCCTTTGGGCAGGTAAAATTGTTCATGCCTTTAGATGTCTCTAATTACCTTAAAAGATATTCTAAATTGCCAGATATAGTTTTCAGCAGAATGGATTCTAAATCGATTTTAGAAGAGTTTGGCTGGTCAGGCTGAAAGTGAATCATTAGACCGACTGTCAAAAGTGGTTGGGAGATCGGTCTTTAAAATGACAATTGCTAATATTAATCTCAGGTCTTGTCTCAGGAGACTTACAGCACAATCCAGGTATTGATCTTATCGATGTTCATAAAAACTCTGAGGAAGAAGGAATAAAACAAGCCCAGACTTTCTTTTCTGATATTTGCAAACAAAGCAACTGACAAAGGATTAACCTCCAAAATATATAAGGCAGCCCATGCAGCTCAATATCAAAAAAACAAACAACCCAGTCCAAATATGAGCAGAAGACCTAATAGACATTTCTCCAAAGAAGATATACAGATTGCCCACAAACACATGAAAGGATGCTCAATGTCACTAATCATTAGAGAAATGCATAGCAAAACTAAAATGAAGTAACACCTCACACCGGTCAGAATGGCCTTCATCAAAAAAATCTACAAACAATAAATGCTAGAGAGGGTGTGGTGAAAAGGGAACTCTCCTGCACTGTTGGTGGGAATGTAAATTGATACAGTCACTATGGAGAACAGTATGGAGGTTCCTTAAAAAACTAAAAATAGAACTACCATACAACCCAGCAATCCCACTACTGGGCATATACCCTGAGAAAACCAGAATTCAAAAAGGGACATGTACCCCAGTGTTCACTGCAGCATTATTAACAATAACCAAGACATGGAAGCAACCTAAGTGTCGATTGACAGATGAATGGATGAAGAAGAGGTGGCGTATATATTCACATATATACAATGGAATATTACTCAGCCATTAAAAGGAATGAAATTGAGTTATTTGTAGTGATGGACCTAGAGTTTGTCATACAGAGTGAAGTAAGTCAGAAAGAGAAAGACAAATACCGTATCCTAACACATATATATGGAATCTAAAAAATTGGTACTGATGAACCTAGTGGCAGGGCAGAATAAAGACGCAGACATAGAGAATGGACTTGAGGACATGGGGGGGGGAAGGGTAAGCTGGGACGAAGTGAGAGAGTGACATGGACATATATACACTACCAAATGTAAAATAGATAGCTAGTGAGAAGCAGCCGCATAGCACAGGGAGATCAGCTCGGTGCTTTGTGACCACCTAGAGGGGTGGGATAGGGAGGGTGTGAGGGAGACACAAGAGGGAAGGGATATGGGGACATATTTATATATATAGCTGATTCACTTTGTTATAAAGTAGAAACTAACACGCCATTGTAGAGCAATTATACTTCAAGAAAGATGTTAAAAAAAAAAAAAAAGAGAGAGACAATTAAGGCTGGGACCTAACAAGATGGGGCTGCCCCCTCCAGGCTTCTCAGGTTGGGGGTGCTCATCATCTGGGTTCTGTGCAGTAGTGCAGGTCCCTCCTGAGTCGAGGTGGGTCATGAATATTCATGAGATCCTGACACCCTCAGGGGAGCACAGCCCCCTTTGTGCCTCAACAGCTTCCAGGTTTCATATTTAACTTTGGCAGTATTCAGTCCTTTGATTTTTTTTTTTAAGGTAACATTGCTTATAGAAGAGCCCTAGTGCTTAAATAATTTGTGGATAGGAATGTGAAATTAAAAGACTCTGAATTTATGTCCACAGAGTGGAAGACATCTGCTCCTGGGAAAACAAAGGGCTATAAATATCAGTATTAGATAAAAATTCCAGTCTCTCCTCCCCCTCTAGGGCATTTCAGACTCGGGATTTAATGATCGGCAAGACCAAGTTCTGCCAATTAGTCCTCTACCCGTGGAATATGGCGGCTTGATTATTTCCAAGCCTTTAATGTCTAATTATTTACAGAACATTTAGTCGAGGGCAGAGAGACCATGAAAGAGGCTCATGACCTTCAGGCTCTTTGTAGAGTAGACTTCCTAGCAGGGGGAGCCTGAACAGACCTGCTCCCGGGAAATCGAGGTGGTTTTCCTTTCAAACCCCTGCACAGCATCCAACTTAATTATCTCCCAGCCTGGTACAGGGGAGATGCTGGGATAGAGTCGCATGATTGCTAGTGTACTACTCTGATTTTTCATAATGACTGTTTCTCAGCCGCTACTTTCATTGTTGCTGACAAGTACTGATTAAAGGGCACAAAGAAAGCGTATATTTGAAGGTTTGGGAGCTAATGTTTGCCAGACCCTGCTATTTTCAGCTAAGTAGATGTGCTCTCTATGTGTGGGAGGGAATGGTGCCAGGGAACAGGCAGACACATAGTTTCTCTACATCCTCAAAGTTATTTCCAGATTAAAACCTAGAAGTGTGAGCAGTAGAGCAGGGAAGGTGGAGAGAGAGGCAGAGTTATGATCATGAATATTTTTAACAGCTTTATTGAGTTATAATTCGTATACCAGACAATTTGCTCATGAAAAGTTGTTCGATGGTTTCTGGTATATTCACAGACATATGCAACCATCATCACGGGCACTTTTAATACATTTTCATCGCCTCAGAAAGAAAATCCATACCCTTTATTTATGACCCTCATCCCCTCTCCTCCATCCCCCGTCCTTTGCCAACCATCAATCTACTCTCTGTATCTATAGATTTGCCTATTCTGGATGTTTTGCATACAAGGACTCATATAGCAGGCGTTCTTCTGTGACTGGCCTCTTGCATTTAGCATAATGTTTTCAAGGTTCATCCACGTTGTACCATGTATCAGGACTTCATTCCTTTTTATGGCTGAAAGATATTATATTGTATGGATAGACCACATTTTGTTCTGTCCACTGATGGACATTTGTGTTGTTTCCATCTTTGGGTGTTATGAGTAATGCTGTTATAAATATTAGTGTACAAGTTTCTGTGGGGTAGGTGTGTTCATTTCTCTGGGGTATAGGAGAGGGATTTCTGGGTCGCACATGTTTAATTGCTTGAGGAACTGCCAGACCGTTTTCTAGAGCAGCTGCACATTTTACATTCCTACCAGCAGTGCATGGGAGCTCTGAAGGGTCATTCAGATTTCTATGTCCTTTCATGACTTACATTCTGCACTACCCATCCCTGGCTACCCCATTCTCTCTGAGTGGGAGTAGGGCCACCCGGCACCAGCTCTCTTTGCTCTCCCTCTCCTCAAACTCCCTGTACAGACCTGGCAGGAGCACCAGAAGTGAACCCCATCACTGGCTGGCAGGGGCTCTCTCATTGCTCACATGACAGGGTGGACTAGGTGATTACTCCATTTCAGGTAAAGGGCTACTCCTGGTCTCACGCATCACCTGGACTTGCCAGGGCTACCTCATTTCTTTCCTCTGAGAGGCTGAGGTGCAGTAGAGTATAGGCTTCCAGTGAGCAGAACTTCCTTCTGTTCCCAGTTGAGCCTATTCTCTATATATAACAGCAGTTACTGATCCATCCTCTCTCAGCCTTACTTACCTCATTTACAAAAATGCTGGAACAAAAATAAAATAGCACAATGACTAACACAAGGTAACTCTCCATCCCTGTGAGTTTCCTTCCTTCCTTCTTTCTTTCCTTCCTGCCTTCCTTCCTATAGGGTGAATGTGAGGTCATGGAACCCAGTTGACTTATTCAGCTCACCCAATGGAAAGGAGAAAGGCTGGGACTCACCCTCTGATGTATTAATTAAAATTCTAATGATCTTTCTTTAGATTTTTATTTTATGTTGGAATATAGTTGATTAATAGTGTTGTTTTTAGTTTCAGGTGTACAGCAAAGTGATTCAGTTATACACACACATGTATTTATTCTTTTTCAAATTATTTTCCCATTTGGGTTATTACAGAATATTAAGCAGAGTTCCCTGTGCTATACAGTAGGTCTTTGTTGGTTATCTATTTTAAATATAGCAGTGTGAACATGTCAACCCCAAACTATCTTTTTTGATGCAACAGAGTTGGGCTTGGGTGATGTTTTTATCGGTTAGAAGCATTAAATATGAGAAAATCCAGGGCTCTGGTGGATTGCTAATTAAATTTATTCATTACCTTCTTAAGTACTGAATTTCCTTGTAATATTAAAATGCTGGTATGTTAGTTGTTTTGTGACTATTATAGTCATATTTGCCAGTCTCACTTCGTTAATAGTTCTGTAAAATGTAAATTTCTGGCATCCACTGATCTAAACAGCAGGGGTTGGGAAATTTTCCCCATAAAGCTCCAGATAGTAAGTAGTTTCATTCTGGCAGGCCCTACAGGCTCTGTTGCATTTACTCACTGCTGCTGTAGTAGGTGAAAGTAGACATAAACAGTGGTTAAGCAGCAGGCATGGTCAGACTGTGCCTACCCATGACCCAGAGGAGCATCAGATGCCATGCCACCCCCCGGATACACGGGAAGTGGTCAGCTGGGGTAGAGAAACCTCCTTCTCTGTAGAGGATGCAGGTAGCACAGCAGGGCTGAGGTAAAGTCACCATCTTCTCTTCTGCTTAAAGAGTTAGTGCTGATAATTTTCTTGAAACCCAGGTCAGAAGCTGAATGTCAAAGGTGATGGGTGGTGTCACACTGTGAAGGTGGTGGTTAATAAGCGACACTAAAATCAACCCCAAAGAAGGGTATACATGTCCAGTACATTATAGCTGGAGCTGTGGCTCCTGCCAGGAAGAGCTACATCAGGTGACTTGAGTGGAACACTGTGTCTCCCAGACATGGAAGGAAGCCAACAAGGAAGACCAAGCTGGAGGAATGACTGAAGCCCAGGTAGAAAGCCATCAGGTGAGTCCTCACCACCTAGAGTGGAACCAAACTCTCCATGAAGGACTACCTCAGAGGAACAGTGGGACCCGGGATAGAGACGGTATTGGGAAACTGTGTAGAATTTCATGAGCCTTGTGGGGCACCATTTAGTACTTACTTATCATTTAACTTATGACACATTCTTGTCAATATTCTTTCAGATTGAGTGGTTTTCTTGGAGTCTGATTGGAGGTTTGATCTTGTGAATCTTTGTATCATTAATGCAGCAAATATTTACTGGGCCTTTCCTATTGCCAGACACCCTTCTGTGTGTTGGATCTCCTGGCAGAAGAATTACATACACGATAAGACTCAGTAACAAATAGAAGTCATGGCAACATCATCCTTCCATATCAATTAGTCTGGGAATTGTGTCTCAAAGGTAAATGGTTTGAACAAACTGGGACCTAAGGACACAAGGTCGGAGTGTTGGTATATTAGTCATCCATGGTGTGTAACAAATCACTCTCAAACTTAGAGGCTTCAACAGGTCCTCCCTCAGTGTCTGTGGATCAGGAATCCAGGATTGGGTGGTCCTGGCTGAGGGTCTTCCCTGTGGCTGGGGCAGCAGTCATCTCAGGATTCAGCCAGGGTTGCTTCCAAGCTCACTCCCATGACTGTTGACAGACCTCAATCCCCTGCTGGCTGTAGGTCAGAGACTTGAGCTCCTCACCATGTGGCCTCTCCCTGGGGCTTCTCACAACATGGCAGCTGGCCCTTCCCAGAGCAAGTAACCTAAGAGAGAGGGAAAGAGCCAGATGAGAGCCCAAGTCATCTTATAACCTCACTTGGGAAGAGACACCATTACTTCCACCATATGCAGCTGGTCACAGCCCTCATATGATACGGGAGAGGATTCACAGGGGTGTGAAAGCAAGGAGACAGGATTCATTGCAGCCCATCTTGGAGGCTGGTTATCACTCCTGAGATAGCATCGGTTTAACCCATGTCCAGGCAGTTTCCAGACCCAACTGCAGGGAAGGATCCTGATGCTTGAGAATAGAAGGAGACAGGGCCCTTGTTTCTGGGAACAGGTGTGACCTCCCTGCTGTGGGCCATCCCGAAGGCTGAGCTGAAGGGCAGCACATCATCCTCTGTTCCCCAGGGGAAGCAGTGCTGACACACACACCCAAACATCAGTGTACAATGAAAGCAATCATTCTCTACAGGTGAGAAAATATGCACAGGTATGCGGACTCTGTGTGACCTGACGAGGGAGGGAAATTGTAGGAAGAACAGAAATTGGAGAAATGGGACATAACCTGTTAGGAAACCTCTCTAAGACATTGGTCATAGACAGAAAAAAAATATTTGTCAGTTGCAGACAGCACAGACAACATGGCATAACAGATACAAGAAAGAAATAAATGCTACTTTGGAAAGTTCACCTGGAGCACAAAAGCTGATGTTTCTCTGTGTCAGACAAATTCCCAGGTTCTTTGATAATGAATGTCTGAGCAATCCCTCTCCTTAAATCCACCAATCTGTTCCCTGGGGAACAGATCAGACGAGATCCTCTTACAATAGGTGTGAGCTTCCCATACAGCCATCTGCAAATTATCTCCTGCTGAACAAAACAACTACTTCCCTCAGCCTGTGCCTCCATCTGCCTCTGAACTTGCAATAAGGAGATGACATGGAGAGATACACGCTCTGTCAGGGGAAAAATCAGGGCGCACTTCTTCTGAGGGCCACACACACAGTGTCTCTGCTCTCAGACCAGCTCAAAGAAGCCACACACATCAGTTGGTCATTTTCATTAACACATCTCCATAGACGATGACCTGTAGGAAAAGTCAGTGTGAATGGCAGGCATGGACACCAGGAGAAACCCACAGGATTATGGGGGTCCAGTCAGATCAACAAATGCCACAACCACTGTTACCAGATCTTTCTCTATGAAATGGCCACCTGGGCATGAGGGTGGATGAGGACCTGAGTGTTGTGGATATCAAAGTTGATGTCATCTTTAGGCAAATTACTTGTTCCCCAGAGCTTGCAACTCAAAGTTCTGAAAAACTCCCCTTCTTAGAAATTGACTCACAGTAATGGCAATATCTATTTCCTTGTCTGTCTTCATTAAAGGTAGGCATTCTCAGGTGAACCAGTAACCACATAGAGTTATCAATCATTAAAATCTGCCATGAGTTCCTGGAGGTGAACCCACAAAAAAGAAATGACAATCAGTGAAGAGACAAATGGGATGGGGAACTTTGGGTGGGGTTTGGGAGGAAACAATGTCAGTGGAAAATAAAGAGGCTCTAAAGATCTGGAGAAAAGATGGGGACCCCAAACATAAGTAGAGGAAGCCCTTCATAAAAAAGATAGAGCAAATTTCAAGTGCAGTCTTGGCGTTTCCTTGTCTAAAATTATGACGCATTCAGTGGACCAGATTGTATAAAGCTAAGGATTCCAAATTTTGGTGCACCTTCTAATAACCAGGAGGGGCCTTGAAAAATTGCAAGACTCTAAAATCCCTAGAGATTATCACATAGCAGTTTTGGGATAAGGCCCAATTATGTGCATTTTTAACAGATACTCTTGGTGTTTAAAACATGGGGTCCAAGGATCCTATTTAGAGAAATATGATTTAGAAAAAAGAAAAAAAAACATGTGAATGAGTTTGATGGGACATTAAGGTCAAAAATTCTGGACAAAAGGGTGAAGAGAAAACACTGTGGTTATCCAGTGAATTATTGAATCTAGAAAAGCCTTAAAGAGTCATCACATCTTGGATCAGACCCAGAGCTTGTTTAAAAACTCAGGAACAGGGCTTCCCTGGTGGCGCAGTGGTTGAGAGTCTGCCTGCCAATGCAGGGGACACAGGTTCGAGCCCTGGTCTGGGAGGATGCCACGTGCTGCGGAGCAACTGGGCCTGTGAGCCACAGCTACTGAGCCTGCGCGTCTGGAGCCTGTGCTCCGCAACAAGAGAGGCCGCGACAGTGAAAGGCCCGTGTACCGCGATGAAGAGTGGCCCCTGCTCACCACAACTAGAGAAAGCCCTCACGCAGAAATGAAGACCCAACACAGCCTAAACAAATAAATAAATAAATAAATTTATTAAAACAAACAAACTCAGGAACATTTCTGTATAAATCAGGCCAAGCCATATTGAGCCATCGTACTTGTCCTGTGCATCCTTTTAGCTGTGGGAACTTGGTCTCTTGCACACATGTGATGAATAAAATGCTCACCTACACAAGCTCAATTTCTTTGGAATTATACGCATTCTTAATTCTTAGCATTTTAAAGTCTTTTCAGTGTGAAATTGTGTTTGACATTAGTTCTGGACATACTCACATTGCCTATCAATGATAACAACTATCCAAGAGAGGAAAGACCCAAAGACTATTCCAGGAAGAATTCTATTGGAGTGAGTGACTTCAATAATCAACTTCTCTCTGTTCTCAATAAAATAAAAAACTGTGTGGATCCCAAGAAACTGAAAAACAGCCTTGCTGGCAGCTGAACCATGATGTTCTCAAGTGAACATAAACAAAGTTCTGAGAATGTAAGCAGTGTCTGGATAAGATCACTCCAAGACTATATATTGAACAAGACAGAGACAAAGGCAACTCTCATGCCATCAAACCATGGCACATCCCCTCTTCTGACCTGAGTGATGCTTACCAGTGAAAACTCAAAACTCCTCCCTCCTGGAAAAAATTTAAGATATGCAATCACAAAATTGTCCCCACTTTTTGACAACATCCTATCCAGAACTCCACCCCACTTTCACAAACCCTACTGAGGATCTCCCAGAATGAGCCCAAATCCAATAGCCCCTCCCAGCTCCTTCACTGCGCGTCTGGAGCCTGTGCTCCGCAACAAGAGAGGCCGCGACAGTGAAAGGCCCGTGTACCGCGATGAAGAGTGGCCCCTGCTCACCACAACTAGAGAAAGCCCTCACGCAGAAATGAAGACCCAACACAGCCTAAACAAATAAATAAATAAATAAATTTATTAAAACAAACAAACTCAGGAACATTTCTGTATAAATCAGGCCAAGCCATATTGAGCCATCGTACTTGTCCTGTGCATCCTTTTAGCTGTGGGAACTTGGTCTCTTGCACACATGTGATGAATAAAATGCTCACCTACACAAGCTCAATTTCTTTGGAATTATACGCATTCTTAATTCTTAGCATTTTAAAGTCTTTTCAGTGTGAAATTGTGTTTGACATTAGTTCTGGACATACTCACATTGCCTATCAATGATAACAACTATCCAAGAGAGGAAAGACCCAAAGACTATTCCAGGAAGAATTCTATTGGAGTGAGTGACTTCAATAATCAACTTCTCTCTGTTCTCAATAAAATAAAAAACTGTGTGGATCCCAAGAAACTGAAAAACAGCCTTGCTGGCAGCTGAACCATGATGTTCTCAAGTGAACATAAACAAAGTTCTGAGAATGTAAGCAGTGTCTGGATAAGATCACTCCAAGACTATATATTGAACAAGACAGAGACAAAGGCAACTCTCATGCCATCAAACCATGGCACATCCCCTCTTCTGACCTGAGTGATGCTTACCAGTGAAAACTCAAAACTCCTCCCTCCTGGAAAAAATTTAAGATATGCAATCACAAAATTGTCCCCACTTTTTGACAACATCCTATCCAGAACTCCACCCCACTTTCACAAACCCTACTGAGGATCTCCCAGAATGAGCCCAAATCCAATAGCCCCTCCCAGCTCCTTCACACTGGGGTGTGCAGAAAGCTCCATAAACCTAAGTCTCAGCTGTAGGTGTGTACCTGGTGGCAGCTGGCCTGAAGGCTTCAACAAGGGGAGGTACCACTAAGGTTTGGCCATGATCCTAGCTGACTCAGACCAGAACCATAGCACATGGTTCAGTAACCATAGCACATTTGAGACCCCTTGAGTTTCCAAGGGTTCGAGGCCACCTTGTTTACCATGATGAGGTAAGTGTCAAGGTAAATGTGGGCTCCACTGCTCCACTGAGTCCCTCAGTTTGGGGTTTATTTTGGTTCCTAGGACTTTTGAATTCTGATCAGTGTTGTGCTTTGATAAAACGTAGCTTCTAACCTTCTAACACAAGGCTCTCTTGTGAGCTTCTTGTCCTGCCTCCGATATGTTGTTTGTCTATAAGAGGAAACCTGTAGGGCAAGGGTTGACCTGGACCCAGTAACCCTATCACTCGAGCCAGACCCAGGTAAAGTGGTCTGGAAGTCTCCTCAGACCAGTATCTTGTGAATACATTTCAACATGGTTTGCCTTTTCAAAACTTTGTAAGAATTTTCCTCTGTCTTGTCTCTGTGTACTAAGAATTTATTCATTTAGTTCTGTGTGCCTGAAGTTGGAGTTGTGAAACCTTCAGTTTGTAAAATTTAGAGACACATGACTGTAAATGCATCATTCATAATGAATGGTGCTGCATGGGGCCCTTTCAGGCTGAGTCTGCATCCATACTGACTTTTTTCAAGAGCTTATGTTAGTTGATTGACACATGCAGTACATCTCTCTAGATGGCCTTTTTCATGAAATACACATTGGAATTATAGTGGCCACCTTGGGGAATATTTGACACAGACAAGATTGAGGGAAGAGTAGAATTGAACTTAGAAACAAAATCTCAAGTATCCTATGGACTAAATTCTTTAATTCATGTAGGGAACCCTCCAGATGCGATTTGAGCTCTAGATTTGCCTACAAAATACTCTTTTTTTTTTTTTTTTTTTTTTTTTTTTGTGGTACGTGGGCCTCCCACTGCTGTGGCCCCTCCCGTTGCGGAGCACAGACTCTGAATGTGCAGGCCCAGTGGCCATGGCTGACTGGCCCAGCCGCTCTGCGGTATGTGGGATCCTCCCGGACCGGGGCACAAACCCGTGTCCCCTGCATCGGCAGGCGGACTCTCAACCACTGCGCCACCAAGGAAGCCCCAAAATACTCGTATGGCCAATAAAGAAAAAAACGTTCAAAACTTACAACTTCCTCACCTTCCTATTTTTATACCTAATTTCCGTCCCCATATTCTCCTTCTCCCAAGCCATATGTATGATCCTAAAATTGCAACCTCAATGTGAAACAGATGCCAACTGCTTCCTGATCCATGGACTGTGCACCATGTCTGTCTCCATCCCTGGTCCATTGCTAAGGACTTGCAAATACACGGATCCTATGGAGAAAGAGAGTGAAGAATTCAGACTTGTCTTGGGTACCTAGCCTTTCCTGACCTCTACCGATCAGACCACTTTTTGGTGGGACCAGAAAATGCAAATACTTGGCTTAAAATGGCTAGCTGTCATGACCCTGAAAGGAATTTAAAAATTAATGAACCAGAAAAAGTTTAAAAAAAAAAAAAAGGAGCTACCATGTTGACAAAGGCAAATGACTCTGATTATCATGATGATCTAGGGCCTCTGTGAAGAGTGCTTCCGGAAGAATATTGGAGGTCAGGGAGCCACCAAGATGCCTCTTAGTGCCTCTGTGCCCATGGTAACAGAGGATGCAAAAACTGCAGCAACCACAGCCAAGAAGAGAAAGGTAATCAAGGATCAGATCCCTCAAGAACGAAGGTATGAATGCAACTGTGAGGGAATACAGAATGGTTGGTGGAGTAGGAAGCTGACAGATTTCAGTCATGGCTTGAGACCACCCTCAACTGTGAGGCAGAGATTTCAGCTTGTCCCACAAACACCCCTCTTTTTTGTCTTTTAATTCTGGTAACATATACTTAACCTAAAATTTACCATTTTAGCATTCTAAGGGCACAGTTCAGTTGCATGAAGCACATTCACATTGTCATGTAGCCATCACAGCCATCCATCTCCAGAACTCTTTTCATTTTCCTAAACTGAAATGTCATTAGACAGAAACCCCACATTGCCCCTCCCTAGTCCCTGATGACCACCATCCTACTTTCTGTCTCTATGAATTTTGACTCTTCTAGGGACTGCATATAAGTGGAATCATACAGTATTTGTCCTTTGTGACTAGCTTATTTCACTTACTATGATGTTCTCAAGGTTCACCTGGGTTGTAGCCTGTGTCAGAGTTTCCTTCCTTTTTTAAGACTGAATAATATCCCATTATATGGATGGACAGCATTTTGCTTAAGTATCCATCCATCAATGTATACTTGGGCTGCTTTACCTTTTAGCTATTGTGAATACTGCTTCCATGAACATGGAATATCTCTTTGAGACCCTACCTTCAATTATTTTGGATATTTACCCAGAAGCAGAATACCTAGATCATTTTATGTATTTTCAGTAGTCGTTAGCCAGCCACCACCTTGAAGAGGAAGACAAAGTGGGTTCAGTGTGATCACGAGTAGATCCTAGTGGTGCTGGGGGCAGGGTGGCTCCAGGTACCTGCTGTCATCATATGTCCCCACACAGGTTTGTCCCTGCACAAATAAACCACCTGTGCTCAAGCCTTCATCTCATGTTCTGCTTTAGGATGAACCCCAAAGAAGAAGAGTCACAACCCCCACCTGTTTATATAGGTGGGTAAGAATTGCCAAAATTGTCTACACGTAGAGCAAAACAACCACTTTTGATTTGTTTGTGGGTTTACTAACCTTCCAGAATTTAGAGCTTCTGGGGTTTTTAAAGCTCTGCTAGATCATTACACAGAAGACATCATCCTTTTCCTTACCGAAGCTGGTAAGGAAAGGTAACAGAAAAATTAGACAAAAATATGAAAAAAGTTTAACAAATGAAAAGACATGCATGTACACTTATTACCAACCAAAGAAAAGTAGATAGTACAATATTTAATGTTCATGATGACCAAGTTTTACAGCTGTTTCTGAATTCATGATATAGATGCAACCTTGAGATTTGCCTAAATCATAAATTTATAAAGTGTACAGAGTCACTGGGGTACTTTTTGTCTGGTTGTAATTGCTCACCAGTTGATATTTTATGTCTAATTAGCTTGTTTCTTTCGAAGTTTGTAGAAACCTCTGAGCAGTTGCACATGCTGGAAAACTTATTATGTGCATTTACATTTTGAAATGAAAAGGTCATATGACAAAATTGGTGGATCTTAATAAGCTCTGCTTAATTTCATATCTTATCACCTTTTGAAATATCCCAGGAGTGAACACCAAGGAAACTCTTAATGTTTATAACAGTGATGATTTATGTTATAATTTACAGTGATTCTCTTCATTGTAGACAACTTATTTGACAAAATTTATATGTTGAAGTCTTAACCCCCAAGAGTGTCTGTATTTGGAGATATGATCTTTAGGGAGATAACTAAGGTTAAATAAGGTCATAAGGGTAGGGTCTTAATCTGATAGGGCCAGGGTGCTTAGAAGAAGAAAAAGAGACACTAGAGGTCTCTCTCTCTCTAAGTACACAGAGAAGCCATGTGAGGACACAGCAAGAAGAGACATCTTCAACCAAGAAGGAAGCTCTCTCCTGTAGCCAACCCTACTGGCACATTGATCTCAGACTTACAGACTCCAGAACTGGGAGAAAATTAATGTCTGTTAATTAAGCCACACAGCCTATCATGGCAGCCTGAGCTGGCAAGACACCATCACTCCTGGGATGTGTGCTCCTGGGCACAGACTGGACACCCCAAAGCACTAGGACAATGTCTTAAGTATGGCAGATCATTGGTGAATACATACTTATTGCATTCAGATCTATTCAAGTAACATTTGTGGGGCTTCCCTGGTGGTGCAATGGTTAAGAATCCACCTGCCAATGCAGGGGACACGGGTTCAAGCCCTGGTCCGGGAAGATCCCACAAGCCACGGAGCAACTAAGCCCGTGTGCCACAACTACCAAGCCTGTGTTCTACAGCCTGCGAGCCACAGCTACTGAAGCCCGCGTGCCTAGAGCCCATGCTCTGCAACAAGAGAAGCCACCTCAATGAGAAGCCTACGCACTGCAATAAAGACCCAACACAGCCAAAAATAAATCAATAAAATAAATTTATTAAAAAAAAGAAAGAACGAAACACTTGTGGAGCGTGTGCAGAGGTGTGAGTTCCATACCTGGGAGACGGCAGGTCACAGGCCTCCCTTTTAGGGCCTTTGCTCCTAGTGACCGTGAGTGTGTGACTCAAGTATTCGTAACACATGAGCCAGGGCAGGGAACCAGAGAACAGACAAAAGAATCCATTTTATTGTGGTAGGATTTCTCCTTAAAGTCCCAACTTTTAAACAACATTGATCACGTTAAATAACACTGATCACATGTCCCACCATCATATCAATCTATAGTTCTTCTCATTTATCAGACAATCCCCTGGTATGTGTACTCAAACCCCAGACAGGGTCCGGGTATTAAGTGTGATGTATTCTCCCTCTGCACCTCACTCCCATGCAAGTGCCACCCAAGCCCTGGTCCTCCACCTCCCACTTATTACAACACTGCCCAGGTCTCCCCTCCCAAGGGAGCAGGGTAAGACACAGGAAAAATCTGTGACACTGAAGTAGCAGCCACTTACGAGCCTTAAAGAGTGGAATGATGGCCCAGTACGTGGCCTGCATGGGTGGCCTCAGTTGCTAGGAGAGAAAGAAAACACCATTTTGCACCTCCTCTGAGACCACTCCTGCCTTCCCCGCATGTCTCTGCCGGGTCCCACCTGAGAAAGCTGTGTTCTCATGTCACCTGCTGTGTCTTCATGACAACCCAGGAGATGTTTTTTTTAGCTCTCCAAAACTATGTTAAGCATCAAAACTTGCCCCTTAAGGAAATAATCTGGGCAAGGCTGAATATGTAACCCACTGGCCACCTTGAACTGAGAGACCTCTAATAGTGACTTTACTAATACTTTAAGGAAATTAAAGCAGTGGACGATGGTATGATAGAGGGGCCATAATAACAGAACCATTGCCCTAGCCTCTGCCAGAACAACTTACAACTTACTCAGGGCCCAGTGAAATTAGGAAAGAGAGAAACAAAGCAAAAGAAACAAAGAAGAGGGGAGAGGGAGGGAAGAGTCATTTTATAGCAGGAATGATGAAATAAAAAAACTACATAAAATAAAAATTAACTGCAGCTGCTTTCCCATGGCATAACTCTCCTTCAAGTGGTGTAAAGTAAATTAATGATCTCTTTGGCTTCCTATTCCAAAACTTAGAGCATGATCTGGAAGGAGGAATTAAAGGTCAGATTGTTCTGCAAAATCAGGAGAGAGTAACTTTGAGTTTTCACCAGCAGCTGGGGATCACCCAGGGGATCCCATTGTGCTTTCACACCCAGGGGAGGGGTGTGAAAATGAAAGGGAAAGGGTTCAGAGGGGCTGCAGAGAGAGTGGAGTCCAAACCCACTCAACAGACACTGTCAGGGAAAGAAATTGCTCCTGCCGGGGGACCCATGCATCTTTTTTTTTTTAACATCTTTATTGGAGTATAATTGCTTTACAATGGTGTGTTAGTTTCTGCTTTATAACAAAGTGAATCCATTATACATATACATATGTTCCCATATCTCTTCCCTTTTGCATCTCCCTTCCTCCCACCCTCCCTATCCCACCCCTCTAGGTGGTCACAAACCACCTAGCTGATCTCCCTCTGCTATGCGGCTGCTTCCCACTAGCTATCTATTTTACGTTTGGTAGTGTATATATGTCCATGCCAGTCTCTCACTTTGTCACAGATTACCCTTCCCCCTCCCCATACCCTCAAGTCCATTCTCTAGTAGGTCTGTGTCTTTATTCCTGTCTTACACCTAGGCTCTTCATGACATTTTTTTTTCCTTAGATTCCATAGTTATGTGTTAGCATACGGTATTTGTTTTACTCCTTCTGACTTATTTCACTCTGTATGACAGACTCTAGGTCAATCCACCTAACTACAAATAACTCAATTTTGTTTCTTCTTATGGCTGAGTAATATTCCATTGTCTATATGTGCCACATCTTCTTTATCCATTCATCTGTCGATGGACACTTAGGTTGCTTCCATGTCCTGGCTATTGTCAATAGACCTGCAATGAACATTTTGGTACATGACTCTTTTTGAATTTTGGTTTTCTCAGGGTATATGCCCAGTAGTGGGATTGCTGGTCGTATGGTTGTTCTATTTTTAGTTTTCTAAGGAGCTTCCATACTGTTCTCCATAGTGGCTGTATCAATTTACATTCCCACCAACAGTGCAAGAGTGTTCCCTTTTCTCCACACCCTCTCCAGCATTTATTGTTTCTAGATTTTTTGATGATGGCCATTCTGACCGGTGTGAGACAATATCTCATGCATTTTTAAGAATGGAAATGCGGTAGCTGAAACTATTCCATCCCAGCTTCCACATAAAATTGTTTTCTTTTCAGAAGCATCCTGTACTAGCGCCAAAATGTCTGTAAAACTTTGCACAGATATTAGTCTTACATTCACTGTGCTCTGGGTCAGTGACAGAAGAGGAAGCTTGTGCAGTGTAGGGCAAAGCTTGAGGCCAAGAGAAAGCAGGAGCATCAGGAACATGAGGACGGGTGAGAAAGCTCACAAGCACAGCCGTGGATATGCTTGGAGAGAGAATGGAGGAAAGGCAGCAGGAATTCCGAAGGGGACTGTGGTCCGCTCCTGCGACTGCTGTAACAGATAACCACAAATATGAATACACCATTAACACCGTATAATGCAGGAGGCCAGAAATCTCACTGGGAAAAAATTGAGCTATCAGCAGGCCTTGTTCCTTCCGGAGGCTCTGGGGAAACGATCCATCCCTCGACTTTTCCAGTTTCTAGAGACACCCGCATTTGTTGGCTTTGGGCCACACCCATCTGATCTACTGTCATTCTCACATCTCCTTCTCTCACTCTGACATCACAGCTCCCTGTTGCTGTTGCACTGGGACCATTCCAGGAATCCAGAACCCTATCCCCATCTCAAGAGCTTCAACAAGATCATGTCTGTAAAATCCCGTTTGTCCTGTAAATTAACACATTCATAGGTTCTGGGGCTTAGAATGCAGACATCTTTGGGGGCCATTGTTCTGCCAGCCACAGGGACCTTCCCAAAATGCTCAAGATGGGGGAATTTGATTAAAGACTGATTTAACTTATCTGAGATACAACAAGATGTGCAGCATTAGATTGTTTTTCTTGGCATTTTTGAGAATCCAAAGAACACCTGATGTGAATGGGGCACACTTTTAAGCTCTGTGTGCCGTCTCAGAGTTTACAAAGCATGTCCACAACTAAGAGTATATTGCCACCCCCGAATAACGCTTTAAGGCTGTCATGTGAGTATAAGAATCACCATCACTCCTGATGCAAACAAGCCCACAGGTAATAAATTAAAAAAAAAAAAAAAACTTTGGTAGAGAAGCTCTATATAATTAAAAGGAATTTAAGAAGAACAAATTGATGCTTTCATTTGTCTATATCATGCATCCTTTGTCTATGTGCATATTCTATGTTTATATGTCCACAGTATAAGATTAATTATACTCTACACATTCCATTAAAATCTTGTCCTATACAGTTACCTGCAGGATTTCCCCCCAGTGGTGGTAGCAGATAAATATCCCTCCATATTTCTCCTCACTCACATCTTTACTTGCAGACTTATACACAGTATTCTCTGCTCCTCCCTTCTCTCAAATAATAGTGTTTTGTGAAACTTCCATCAGGTCAATGAAGAACTTTTTATGGACCACATAAAGTTTCTGAGTAATTTTGGATTGTATCCTGGGCCCAGAAATTTATTTCAACACTGTTTTAGTAGGTGATGGTTGAGCCTAGGCTGTGAGTTACACGCAGTATTTGTAGGCTGTGGTTTGACCGTCCATTCCACTTTCAAAGCCTGTGCAGCGCTAGAATGATCTGAGCCGTGTGTGTGACACTGAGTCTAGAACCAAGGCAGAGGTCTGTCCCTCAGTCTAGTTTTCAATTCTTTTGTATGCTGCTTTAGGTAAGATCCGTGCTTGTGTACTTTGAGGCTGAGCCCCGGAATTGGTAAACAATATATAGGGTTACTTTTCCGAGCTCTTTTCTCTCTACAATTTTTTCAGTTCCTTAAGCTTCCCCTTTTTGATCCCTGACAACCTGGTGTTTGTTCATTCTTCTTTGCTGTGTACTTCTCAAAACTATGCCCACAATTAAGGCCAAGTGATGGGAAGACAGAAACAAAGAAAACAAAGATACTCACCCCACGTTCTTAAGGCCAGAGCTCCTCTGATTAAAGAGGAAGGTTCCCTCTTCTGTAGGTTAGGCTCCTTTGCCCACTGCTGTCACTCATGAGACACCTTTGTTTCTCCTTGAGCCTGAACTAGGGAGTTTCTCCTGGAGTTTTCTTTGTCCACCCTGATGTCTATGTCTGGGTTTCAGGCCATGAGAAATGGTAAACTTCCATCAGTTTGGTGGAAGTCTGAATTCTGGTCTTCTTCCCCAGTCCATCTGCTAGTATTTATTTTCCAGAATTCTCAAATAGCTGATCCCAGCCTTCTGTCCAGGTCTTACAGCTGATTTCAGTGGGGCATACAGGGAAAAGTGTGCCTACTTCATCTCACCTGGAACCAGATCCCTGAATCATGTGTTCACCATCCCTATTTCCCATCTTGTCATTCAAATGATCTCCATCCTCTAAGTGGAAACGAACTTGATGAAGTTTTCCATAGGCATTACTCCATGTGTTTCTCATATGATGCTCATTATTCCACAACTTTTACAAAGGGAAAAATTCAGACAAAGAGCCTAGAGCCACACAGCTGATATGTGGCAGAAGAGACTCAAACCTGTACCTTCAAATTCTAGGTCTAGCAATTTTAGTGCCACCCTTGAATTCTTTATAGGCAATATAATCACCTGGGACACATATTTCTATGGAACCATGACTCTTCTCTTGGGGTGAAAAATCACAAGTTCCACATAAAATAGAATTTTCTTCCACTAGACTTGAATGATGATGATAATGGTTTAAGAGTTTGAACTAGGTAAAGTCTAAAAAAGTAATTATTTGTGGAAAATATGTGCATCTATCTCCCTACAAAAATCCCTTATCAATATATCCATCAAGACAAAAGTATAATCAGTATCATACACTACTTCCCAGATCTTGATATTTATGTATTTTTTTTCTTCATATAACCAGTATAGCCTATCCTCAGGGAACTTTATAATAAGAATATCAAGATCTCAGATTGGTTTTATCAAACTGTATTTCTCTAGTAGAAAATACCATTTCATTTCCTTGGAGTATGACAAATAAGAAAAAAATGAGGACTTTTTCTTTTATAGAAAAATTATTACTGAGAATGGATGGCTAATAGTAATTTTTAAACTTCTGAAACAGAATACTGAAATTAATGAACACATATTTTCCAATTTTTCTATATATATCAACATTTCTAAATATCCTCTTTTCATATTGAGAAGTAGAGATTTTATATTTTTTACTGAAATTGAAAATGGAAATTCCAGTTGTTTAAAACTCTGAAAATGAAGCTCACTTACCAGAATTCCCCTGATGAAACTTGCTGGAGACATCTGCAGTCTCTGAATTTTAATAACCCCTTTTCTTTAAAGTCTTCTTTTCTATCACCCACATCGAATGTGAGTCTTTGTTTTCAAGCTCTCATTTTGCCTCCACCTAATAAGAATAATAAATATGGCATCTCTGTCTTTCAGCCCAAGGCTTAGAGAAATATGCCCTGGAAAGCCTTCCACATCCTTTGATAAACACTCCCAGAAGGCTTCCTGCATGCCTTGGAAGCTTCCATGGGTAGTCTTTGCATTTTTCCTTTCTAAAGGAATGAAACTGAAAAATGTTTTAGAGAAGGAAAAGAAACAAATTTGGCATACAATTACTTAATGGAATATCAGATTTGGCACCGGAGGGAAGAAAGCTATAAAGGGATTCAGGAGAATCTTTGTTTTAAATAAACCTTGTGTTCTTAAAAAATAAGAAAGGAGAAATACTTCCTCTTCGTTTCCCTTTATCTGTTTTGAGAAAAGCATAATCTGTCACAACTGTGTCAGTGAAGCACAGATTGTCTCCTGGTAGGTTCAGGGCAGTGGCCTGCTTCCCCCTCTGGTCCCTCACAGTGGCGCCGGACCTTCTGCATGAATCCACGCTCCCGTTCCTTCCAAAGAACCTCATGGTAAGAGCAAGTCAGAGGAATTATGGAGCAGAGCTATTAATGTAAATAGATTTCCTGATTATTATGTTCTCCATTGTAAGTTCCTATTCTCCTTACTAGAGAACACGGTTGTCATGACAAAATAAAATATACATGATGACAGCGTTGCTAACATCCAGCAGATTTGTACCTTAATTCAAGTAAATCCAAACAAGTAAAAATGCCCCTGCGTGCCAAACCAGATGACCTCTGAAGTCTCTTCTAGGTATTGATTCCACAGTTTCATTGAATAAAGAATCTATTCAGCAAAGAAAAGGTTTAGCCTGGTCAAATGATAACTTCTGAATCAACTGTCACTTAAATGCTGATGTTTAACTCAATTGTTAATCAAATTTCATTTTAAACCAAGGAGGAATTGAGGAAAACAACTCAGACTTCTGCTTAAAAATTCAAAATATTACTTTGTACTGAACCATTGCTATGATAATCTAATTATCACTTAAAACTGATGAAGAAAGTGAATTAAGATTGACACCATGACTTTCACATCAGATGCCCTTACACTAACATTTGGAGAGACAAATGCATTTGTTTACTGATCACGTCGATTGCTGGGACAGCAAGTCCTGGGAAAGAGTACAGGACTAAGGCAACCAGATCTGAGAGCACCTTCTATTCTGCCTGGGTCAGTCTATATGGAGAGTCATTTATTTTGCTTTTCTTCTGAACATTACAAGGAAAACTCATTTTTTCTTGATTACTACAGAATTACTATAGGTTAATTATAGAGAATTTGGAAGTAAAAGAAAAAAAATAATTTACCCATATCTCACTACTTTAATATAACGATTGGTAATGATTTGATGATTTGGTGCATTTCTTACAAGTGCCTTTCTATGAAAAAAAAATATATATACACACATACATGTATATATGTATAGATAGGTTTATGTTTTGAAAGTGAAGTTTACCTAAGTTGGTGCTCTGCTTGTTTGTGTGTTTGTCTGTTCTTACATGTGTAACATAAGTGCTTCCTGTGTGAGTAGTACCCAGATATCCAGCCCTGAAATTGAGGAACTCAGACTGGACAGGAGGTCATGAGCCATTGGAGCCATGGGTGTGGGTTCAGCAACTCAGGAGAAGGACGTGTGTGTCTTTGTGTGTTGAGCACCTGCTGCTTGTCCCAGTAGGGGTCTTCTACTTTTCTGCATCCCTCCTTTACATCACCACGTGATTCCTGGTTTAAAGCCAAGGAGGTCAGCCATGGGTAAGCCCACTGAATAGCTCTGCAGACTTGCAATGTAGACTCCTAAATGTTTAAGTTAGTTCATCTTAGAAAGTACTGTGTTTATCAAGATTGGGCCCAGAGCATGTTTTCCTCATAAAACCTCATTCTTCCATGTTCAACTAGTAGCCATTGGCAGGTCTTAGAGCTGCCAAGCTGAACAGAAGGGGCCATGCAGAGCTCCTGGATACAAAGAAAAGCTTATCCACTGCCATCATCCAACACACTTCTGGAATAGGAGGCTGGAAATAATAAAAAGCCAGTAAGAACAAGGGCAATGGATTAATAACTTTTTTTATTGATAATGGGGGAAAATTTCCTGTGGGGATCCAAGATCATATAGAAAGAATAGAAAAAAACACTCCTATAAATGACACAGAAACAAATATTTTACTTTCCAAAACAAACAGCAACAACAACAAAAACACAACTTAAAAGGCAGCAAAGGAAAAGCTGATCCTTAAAAACTCTTTTATATTAATTCCTCCCACCTCCTAGGCTGCCCTGATTCATGTGCCCCTGAGTGGAGAGAAACACATTAAATATCCAGCACATTGAAGAGCACTTGCTATGGGATGCCCTGAACATAAATGCATGACCGTCCTACAGGTGAAGGCTGCTACTACCAGTGTCATCCACGACACTTGCCTACGTACCCTTCCACCAACATCCACGGGAATCCCCATCTCCCCACACCCGAGACGTATTTGACAGGATCAGTCTTTTTAAACTGCTGTCAAGCTGATGGATGAAAAATATATCATTGTGGCTTTCATCCCATTTCCATTGTTAATAGCATGCATGCGCAGCCCCTCTGGATCTCTGCCATCACTGTTGTCTATATGCTTTGTTCTTCTACTTGTGAGGTTGTCTTTTTTATACTTTTTCATTAAAATAATAGTAACAGCTATCTTCTGGACACTTACTAGGACCCAGGCATAGTGCTAAGGACTTCTTAGGCATCACCTAATTGGATCTCCAAAACAACCCAATGAAGTAGAGTGATTATTATCACTCCATTTTATAGATGAACAAGATAAGGTTCGAGAAGGTTAAGTGACTTGATCAAGGTCACACAGTTAAGGATTGTGCAGTGCCTGGGAAATAGTAGGTTCTCATCAAGTAAGAGCTAATATTATGACTTGTATTATTGTATTATCATTCTCTCTCTCTCTCCCTTTCTCTCTCTCATTTGTAATAGACTTTATTTTCAGAGCAGTTTAGGTTCACAACAAAATTAAGGGGAAGGTACAGAGGTTTCCCCTCTATCCCCTGCCCCACACACACATAACCTCCCATATCAACATCCCACACCGGAGTGGGACATTTGGTACAACTGATCAACCTACATTGACCGTTATTATCCATATTTTACATTAGGAGTCACTCTTTGTGTTGGACATTCTATGGGTTTGGACGAGTGTTTAATGACATATATCACCCTTATAGTGTCATGCAGAACAGTTTTGCTGCCCTAAGAATCCTCTGTGCTCTGCTCTTCATCCCTCTCTCCTCCCAACCCTTGGCAACCACTGATCTTTTCACTGTTTCTATAGTCTGCCTTTTCCAGAGTGTCACAGAGTTGGAAGAATACAGTATGTAACATTTCAGATGGACTCTTTGCACTTCGCCATAAGCATTCAAGCTTCCTCCATGTCTTTCTGTGTCTTGATAGCTCATTTCTTTTAGTGCTGAATGAAATTTCATTATCTGGATGCAATACAGTTTATTTATCCATTCACTGAAAGACATCTTGTTGCCTTCTAAGTTTTGGCAATCATGAATAAAGCTGCTATAATCATGGGTATGCAGGGATTTTTGTGGACATAAGTTTTCAATTCATTTGTGTAAATACCAAGGATCATGATTGCTGGATCATATGGTAAGAGTTTGTTTAGTTTTCTAAGAAACCAGCAAACTGTCTTCCAAAGTGGCTGCACCATTTTGCTTTCCCAGCAGCGGTGAATGAGAGTTCCTGCTGCTCTACATCCTCCTCATCAGCATTTGCTGGTGTCAGTGTTTTGGATTTAGGCCGTTCTAATAGGTGTGTAGTGGTATCTCATGGTTATTTTCAGCTGCAATTCACTAATGACATCAGGGGATGAGCATCTTGTCATGTGATTATTGTCATCTGTATATCATGTTTGATGAGGTGTATTTTCAGGATTTTTGCCCATTTTTTAACCAAAATTTGTTTTCTTATTGCTGTATTTTAAGTGTTCTTTGTATGTTTTGGATCAAAGTCTTTTATCATATATGTCTTTTGCAGATTTTCTCCCCCTCTGTAGCTTGTTTTTAATTCTCTTGACAGTGTCTTTCTCAGACCAGAAATTTTTTTGCTTGTTTGTTTTGTTTTCAATTTTGAATGAGCTCCAGATTATCAATTATTTCTTTCAAGGATCATGTCTTTGGTGCTGTATCTAAAAAGTCACCTCCATACCCAAGATCATCTAGATTTTTCCTGTTATTTTCTTGCAGTTTTATAGTTTTGTGCTTTACATTTTGGTTTATGATCCATTTTGATTGAATTTTGGTATAGAGTCTGTGTCGTGATTCATTTTGTTGTTTGTGGATATCCTGTTGTTCTAGATCCATTTGTAGACAAGACTATTTTTTCTATATTGCTTTATCTTTGCTCCTTTGTCAAAGATACATTGAGTATATTTATGTGGGTCTATGAGTTACTTTCTAAGAGATTTTAGAAACACTTTATACATTATGAACGTTAACCTCGGGTCAATTGTACATGTTGCAAATCTCTCTAGATGGTTGATTGCTTTAATTTTGTTTATGGCGACTTTTAGACAGAAGATTTTTAACTTCTAAGAGCATAATCTATTAATTATTTATTTTAAGTCTCTGTATTATAAAATACTATTCTATGTTTATTTTGGACAATCTCATCATCTTCTTTGTACATTATGCTGATCTATATGGTAGTCATTTTTGTATGATATGAAGTTAGGAAGGTATCAAACTGAATTTTTTCCAAATTGATAGTCAGTTTTACTAAAACGTATAAGACACGGTCCATATTTTCCCAGCTTTATTGCAATGAAAGTCTTTATCACACATTTATCATAAGAAGGATTAATTTTTCACTGATGCTTGTCATGGGTTTTATAATGTTTATACCTTCTACATGAATTCTATAATCAGCTTGCCCAGTTACCTAAAAAGTATGCTGCCCTCTTGGTAGGTATTTCATTAATCTATAGATTGATGTGAGAGACTCTGACGGGTTCATGGGCTGACTGCCCCCATTCAGGATCCCAGTGTGCTTCTCTGGTGACTCATACTCCTTTCATGTTCTCCAGAACTTTATATGGATTTCACATGCATTTCATGTATATTTGAGGAATTGTTTCTTTACTTTCATTTCAGTGGAATTAGGAATTTTTGTTATAAAATGTTCTAACTGCTGATTCCGGCATAGAGACAAGTTGCTATTTATAGCCCTTATAACTGGCTGCTTCACTCAGTTGGCAAAGAGCTTTCTGTTCCTCTTCCTGGCTTTCCTGGACAGCTAATCACACAGTTGGTAAATGTCACTTTCCTTTGATTCATTTATTTATTTATTTTTATTGTCATCACAGCGGTTAGAACATCCAGGTCAGTGGGGACCACGAGCATGGAAAGCAGAACTCCTTGGCAGACTCATGACTGCAATGGAAACATCTCTTTTTAGGCATGTAGAACATTTAGCGCAGGATTCTAGCAGACAGCCGGTGTCAATTTAAAGAACTCTCTTATTCCAACTTTGCCAGGTCTTTTTGAAGAAATGGTGGTGGATTTTGTCCCATGCTATTTCAGCATCTGAGATAATCATATGCACATACATTTTCTATCTGAAATGCTGTCATTAGTTTCGTCAATAGATTGTCCAACCTTGTTAATAACCTTGAAAAGTAAGTATTGTTATACCTCTTCTTGCAAGGTATTGTTATACCTTGTCATCAACCACACTGATGCTCAGAGGAGGTAATTAACTCACACATGGTGCAGCTATGAAGTGATGGAGTCAGGATCAAAGCAGGCTTTTCTGGCTCCAAAGCTCAGGGCGTAGCTTGGCCTAAATCTTAGGGTTACAGTATTTGTTTAACCATCCCTTCAGACTGTGGACACCTGTACTTTTTTTTGAGAGGGAAGAGGGCAGGAGAATACACATGTATAAAGCATCTCTGGAGAGAGCCTGTGGGCTACCTGTGTGGATACGATCCCTCCTGGGGCTCCAGGGCAGCTGTGGTTTTGGGGGGAGCCTCCTGTCGGGATTCCTCAGCCACCACTGCCTAAAATGCCAGCAGTGCAACCTTCCCCGCACTGAGAGCCCCTCATGAGTTCAGCTCCGAGCTCAGCACCACAGCCTCACCCGAGGGAGAGCAGAGGGGGAAAGAGAGGGGAGATGGCCTCTCCCTTTTGGCCAAGGATGGCTGGTCTCCATTACTCCCCCCACTCAGAGTGAGGCAGCCAGTGTTTCCACCAAGCTGTGGGCCTGACACTCTCTGTCACTGGCCCCATGTTCTATTGGGTTGGATGTATGCAATTCCATATGTGGAAGCCCCCCACCCTTGGACCTTGACCCTCTTCCTCTGGGCAGTTTCTGTCACTCAACACAACAGGGAGCTGGCTGGGCCTGGAACCCTCGATAGCACAAGGACCTCCCACCATGGTCCATTCCAAGTGGAGGTTTCCATTGTCCATTTATTAACTTCTTCCCTTAACCCCTGGCTGCCGAGCAGACAGGACAAGGAGAATCCATATTCTGCCCAGTATGGGAACATGTCTCAAGTTCCTACAAGCACGGAGCAGACAGAACAAAGCTGTGGGGCTTCAGTTTGCAGCCTCCGTGTCTGCTTTCCACACACACGCCCCTGGCCTCCATGGGCTTTTGTCCTCAGAGTTGGTGTGACACGTGAGCCCTTCTCTCTTTGAGGGTTTAAAATTCATGCAACACAAAACACATTTCACCTTGTCTTCAATGTTGGGGAGCCCAAAGCAGCATTTTATGTCACTCTAGGGGCCGTGACAAGTAAATGTAAAAACTGATGGCCAAGCAGACTAAAGAACGTAGGAGAAAACTACCCGTGGAAGCATGCACACCCACACACATGTACACACACACATACACGAGTAGAAAAATACAAAGTCACTCTGAGCTGGGGCACACCGAGTGGCACTTATCACATCACTTGTCACATTAATATCCTTGCCGTCGAGAGCCTGGTTGGTGGTTCTCACTTCTCCCTGATCTTTCTTTACTGTCTTTCTCTTCAGCTGCTTTCTCCCAGCACTGGTACGCCTGGGCTGAGCTCCGTGATCGCGTCCATCATGACACGGTGCCGGCAGCGCAGCGCAGTGCAGCCACCCGTCCCCGCCCCCGCCCCCGCCCGCACTGCTGGATGTCAGGGAGATGCAGATGTCAGAGGAAGCAGAGATTTATTGAAATGCTGCAATTTAATTATCTCGATGGCCTTTTGCAAAATGAGGGAAGGAGGCTTCCAGGCAGCCACCGCACCATCTTCGGGCAACATATCATCGTTACTGTGTGTCTGGTTCTCACCTTCATCTTTTTGATGTTTTCTCTCCTGGGGTTTTCAGGAAAATGCAATTCCTCGGGATTTTGAGCCTTGGGTAGGAACTGCCTGCCACCTCCCCGACAGCGGGTAGTGACAGCCTTGGATCCCAAGCTCACGTCTGAAAGGTCTCGGCCATAATAATAATAATAATAATAATAATAATAATAATAATAAAGCAAAACTTCCAATACAGGCTGAATCCCCAGATGTAAAATAAAGATCCCTCTTCGGCCAACGCTAGCTTTACCAGCGAAACAATGCGTTTGTCTGAGCACAGCCCTCTTTTCTCTGGGTTCCTAGTGTTCTAAGTCTACATCATTGACATTCTCAAAACATCAGTCCCAGTGCAGAACCTGGCACACAGATGGAGCCCCGCTGCTCTTGGCTTCAGCAAGCCAGCTTTGCTCCTGGACCCCGTGCTCAGCCCTGTGGTCACCACGGTCCACTCTCTCCCGCCGCTGCACACAGGCCCTGTCTGCTGGGCCTGACCCTGGCCCTGCGTCCCCCAGGCCAGATGCTTCTTCATTCCCCCTCTGAGGACGCTGGGCACTGCTGGAGATGCCCAGGACCTCCCACAAGCTGAGTAAGAGTGCAGAGCCCCTTCCCCTGCCTGGCTGTGGCTAAGTGAGGAGAGGACGGCAGGGAGATGAGAGGAAAGCCTGGGACAAATTTCCCAGAGTGCGGGTCAGGGAAACCCTCACCTGGAGGGAACGGACTTAGCCCAGCATTCCTTCATTAACCACTGCCCCCATAGTGCGTATTCTGTGCGCTTCTGTCCCTGTGTGGGTCTCTGTGCGAGCCTCTGCATGTGTTCTGCAGAGGGCTTGTATCTCCCTCTGAAAACGCTATCCTCCTACCCTCCCTCTTATTTTGTCAGTGGAGTCAGAAGCTTCCAGCTGTGAAATATCAAGCATGCAGTGGTGGGATTCTCTGAAACATGACAGCCAGGAGAGAAATAGTCCACACCCAGCCCTCAGACCCTGCCTGAGCCATCGGGTCTGTGATATTTTGACCCTTGTTCATGGAACACCACAACCCCATGAGCAAAAGCATCCCGTTAGATTTTTAGCAACTTAGTGAGGAGAAGCACCGATATCATTGAGGAGGGAGTGGGGGGTTTGCCCACCTGCCTCTTCATCTTGGTGAGTCAAGAGAGAAGCTGTCCCCGCAGCGAGGCACCACCACCCAACATCTCAGGCAGGTTTCCTGCAATGTTTCATGAGGTGGCATGGGACCGAAACCAAAAAGAATGTCCCCGTCTCCTTCCAGGTGACCACCCCATCCCTTTCTCAGGAAGCTCAGCTCCTCCAAGCCCAGGTAGGCTCTCCAAAGCTGCATTCTTGGAGGATTTATGTCATGCCACAGCACAATTTAACCTCTCTTGTCCACAGTATTTTCCATATCTTCAATAGTTTTACTTCTCTTTCTTACACCCTCAAAGTATTCTCCACAAAACAATCTAAAACTTGACACATTCTGACCAGTGTGAGGTGATACGTCATTGTAGTTTTGATTTGCATTTCTCTAATGATTAGTGATGTTGAGCATCCTTCCATGTGTTTGTTGGCAATCTGTATATCTTTTTTGGAGAAATGTCTATTTAGGTCTTCTGCCCATTTTTGGATTGGGTTGTTTGTTTTTTGTTATTGAGTTGCATGAGCTGCTTGTATATTTTGGAGATTAATCCTTTGCCAGTTGCTTCGTTTGCAAATATTTTCTCCCATTCTGAGAGTTTTCTTTTCATCTTGTTTACGGTGTCCTTTGCTGTGCAAAAGCTTTTAAGTTTCATTAGGTCCCATTTGTTTACTTTTGTTTTTATTTCCATTTCTCTAGGAGGAGGGTCAAAATGGCCATCATCAAAAAATCTACAAACGATAAATGATGGAGAGAGTGTGGAGAAAAGGGAACCCTCTTGCACTGTTGGTGGGAATGTAAACTGATACAGCCACTATGGAGAACAGTATGGAGGTTCCTTAAAAGCTAAAAATAGAACTACCATATGACCCAGAAATCCCACTACTGGACATATACCTTGAGAAAACCATAATTCAAAAAGAGTCATGTACCACAATGTTCATTGCAGCTCTATTTACAATAGACAGAACATGGAAGAAACCTAAGTGTCCATTGACAGATGAATGGAAAAAGAATATGTGGCACATATAGATACAATGGAATATTACTCAGCCATAAAAATAAATGAAATTGAGTTATATGTAGTGAAGTGGATGAACCTAGAGTCTGTCACACAGAGTGAAGTAAGTCAGAAAGAGAGTAACAAATACCGTATGCTAACACGCATATATGGAAACTAAAAAAAAAAAAAAAATGGTTCTGAAGAACCTAGGGGCAGGACAGGAATAAAGACACAGACATAGAGAATGGACTTGAGGACAAAGGGAGGAGAAGGGTAAGCTGGGAGGAAGTGAGAGAGTGGCATGGACATATATACACTACCAAATGTAAAATAGATAGCTAGTGGGAAGGAGCTGCATAGTGCAGGGAGATCAGCTCAGTGCTTTGTGACCACCTAGAGGGGTGGGATAGGGAGGGTGGGAGGGAGGTGCAGAGGGAGGGGATATGGGGATATATGTATATGTATAACTGATTCACTTTGTTATACAGCAGAAACTAACACACAATTGTAAAGCAATTATACTTCAATAAAGATGTTAAAAAAAATTAAAAATAATAAAGATGACAGAAATGAACTTATCTATGAAACAAACAGACTCAGACGTAAAGAAGAGACTGGTGGTAGCCAAGGGGGAGGGGGTTGAGGGAGGGATGGAGAGGGAGTTTGGGGTCAGCAGATGCAAACTATTATATATAGAATGGATAAACAACAAGGTCCTACTGTAGAGCACAGGGAACTATATTCAGTATACTCTAATAAACCAAAATGGAAAAGAAAAATAATAAAATAATAAAATATCTCTGAGATTAAAAAAAAAAGACAAGCCATAGCAACCAATCAATCTCACCCATCTTTTTTTAGCTCCTGGATCCTTTCTCTCCCTCTTCCCTCCGCGGTGTCCCTGTGTCCCTGTGCAGAGAAGACACCAGCGTTCCTGCCTCCTTGTCTCTGCTGGGGGAGCCAGAAGACATTCCTCAAGGAGAGAGGCCTGCTTGTATTCGGGGGACCCTCTTTGGCTGTAGACAGTGATGATTGAGCCAAGTGCAGGATGTAATTTGGGACAAAGCCACAACTATATTTCTGTTTCATTCTGGATGTTTGCCCACTAATAAAAATTCTGACTAAGCAAGGAGTTTGGGGCAAAATATAAGTCAGAATTTATGTATTGGGGGAATAACCGACCCAAGCAGCTTGGTGGTTTTCTCTATTTTTTTGCTTTAAAAAAAACTGATGTCATCTTGAACTATTTTCCCCATTATTAATTTATAGAGGAGTCACGAAGAGAAAATTCATGAAGACAAGGACTTTCAGCACTGGAAAAGACCTAAAAAGTCTTTTTTTCTGTTTCCATTCTCTTACAGAGGCAGGGGAGGGGAAGCAGAGGTTGAAGAAAGGCAGCTGCACCTGCGTCTGAGTCATGATCAGTGGCAGCGGGATCCCTGGTCCTAGACTGGAATCAGTCTCCAGACACAGCCACAGTTTGGGCCACTGGCTTTGGTTTTATTCCCACCTCCTCATTGAGTGCTAGTTTATGTATAGATTTCACCATTTAAAAATTAACCATGAGGGCTTCCCTGGTGACACAGTGGTTGAGAGTCCGCCTGCCGATGCAGGGGACACGGGTTCGTGCCCCAGTCCAGGAAGATCCCACATGCCGCGGAGCGTCTGGGCCCGTGAGCCATGGCCGCTGAGCCTGCGTGTCCAGAGCCTGTGCTGCGCAACGGGAGAGGCCACAACAGTGAGAGGCCCACGTACTGCAAAAACAAACAAACAGAAAAAAATAATAAAAATTAACCGTGAGATGTAGGCATACAGATGATCTTTGAATTCTCCTTTCTGCTGAATTTAATTCAAGTGTCATCAAATATTCAAAAGGCAAAGCCTAGAATTTTAGGGGAAAAACTGGTAAAATTTTAAAGCAATTTTAAAAGTTAGCACAGTTGATTAAAAGCATCTCTGTGTCCCTTATTATCTGTATGAGGAGAACTTTGAAGAGTGTCCTTGATGGAAATGATGTCCTTTTGTCTCCCTGCAAGGCCATCACTACTATGTGTGGGGTGGATCATTCTGCCTGCCCCTCAGGTGCCTGGTAAGTCTACGAGCTGAGGAGGACCATTGTATTAGGTGTGAAATACATAATGGGTAGTAATATTTGGAGAAATGAAATAAATCCTCATCTTTTGGTGTTTATTGCTTCCTGAAGAAATCTTTATTCCTGCAATTCATATGACTTCATTAATAAAATCCAGCTATTAAAAATAATTTCTTTTGGTAGAAAAAGATTACTCTTTATAAGAATCAATTATTTTCTCTACTGAAGTCACCTTGGCCAAGAATGCAATGAATATTTTTAAGATGGGAAGGTCAGAAATGAAGGGAACTAAATTCTTTTCAGGGCTGAGAATGAACGCTACACAAGACTAGGACTCATGTGATCTGTGATATGATCAAGCATCATGGAAATGCTGATGCAATGAGGCCACTTCCACTGGCCCCCTTGCTGTGAGGTCATGGAGACTTTGGACAGATGGAGGGTCCCTGCTATTTAGAAGCTAACAGATGTTCCCCTCCACCAGGCACCCCTGCTTTAATTTCCCCATGTGTTTCTGGGCATCATTTCCCTGAACTGATGGAGAGATGTGATAAAAGGGGTGCCTGGGGCTTCCCTGGTGGCACAGTGGTTGAGAGTCCGCCTGCCGTTGCAGGGAACATGGGTTCGTGCCCCAGTCCGGGAAGATCCCACGTGCCATGGAGCGGCTGGACCTGTGAGCCATGGGCGCTGAGCCTGCACATCCGGAGCCTGTGCTCCGCAACGGGAGAGGCCACAACAGTGAGAGGCCCGCATACCACAAAAAAAATAAATTAATTAATTAATTAAAAATTTAAAAAGAAAAAAAAGGGGTGCCTGGTAGGTCTTCAGTCCTTGTGAGGACACAACTGGTTCTGTGCCTAAGAGCCCTGAGTCACTCTGGACATCGCCCAGATCTCTGAGAGGCAAAGTCACAGCACAACACATTGAGAAATCACCAACAGCTTTTGATTGCTTCTTTTGTGTGAAAATGGTGATTGTTAACACTTTGAGAAATAAGAAAACCCCTATTTAAGAGAGTCTTTAAAAAGCAATGAATAAAGTGCTATGATTGTAAATTCATGATGAAGGTGTCCCCTATCCTTCTAGGAGGAACCATTCATAGAATACTGAGGGCTGGCAAAGCATCTACAGTGACAACCCCTGGAAACAGCCTGACTCCCAGTGGCGTTCATGTGATCTTCTCCCAACATGCCTCTACTGAGATAGCCCTCACCACCATCAGAGAGCTGAGTGCTGAATCCAACCTTGAGATCTCCCTGACCTGGTGCACCCTGGGATCACTGCATCACTCAGGGTCCAGGCTGGGAAAATGTATTTCTCAAAGGAGCATAACCGACGAGCATTTAATGAAGGGATTACACGAAGTTTAAGCACAGGGTCCAGGGGGAACAACAAGGGGTGGCCAGGTCCCCGGGCACTGGCATCACCAGGGAACAAGGCTACTGCTCAAGCTGAAGGGACAAAGGACAGGCACGATGTCCCAGCCTCTGCACCTCCCACCCCCTGCCTGAGCCACCCATCGGCCGGACTCCACCTAGAGCTAAAGGCACAGGAGGCTATGCATGTGGTCTATTCAGGTCAGCCTGCTGGCTCAGAGCTGGGTGCAGATGTGGGGAGGCAGGTTTTGGGGACACCTGCTTCTCACTGCGCTGTACACTCTCCTGGTCTCCCTAACCTTCAGGCTGCCCTTTACCAGTCTCCTTCGTGGTATCTTCTTCCTTTGCTCATGTAACCAAGCAGGACCCTATGGGGTCTTCTGAGAATAGACCCCCACCCATGTCCTCTGCCTGCCTTTTGTCTGCAGAAAAACTTTAGTCAAAGAATACATTTAATCAGAGAAGTGAGAAAATGCAGAAAGAAAGGATAACAGGCAAGCAAGACAAAATAATAATACTTTAGCCATTGAACAAAGTCAGAACCTTTAGTTCTTCCTCAAGGGCTATAGATAATATTCTGAGCCATGTCCTTTGAGCTGTTTGGCAGATAATGAAATCCCCACAAGCGGGGGAAAGTTAACTGTACGCGGGCCCATAAACACGGAGACCCCAGACCAGTCAGAACCAGAAGGCTGGTGATGCTGACTCCTGGTTACCTCACCACCAACCAATCAGAGGAATGTCCACGGCCTGATCACGCCCTGCTCCTTGAGCACTATAAAACTCTTCACTACCCGCTCCAGGGTGGGACACACAGTCTTCAGGGCAGGAGCCTGCTGTGTCCTCCTTTGCCTGGCAAAGCAAGAAAGCTATTCTTTTCTACTTCATCCAGAACGCCGTCTCCACATTGCTACGCGGCACCAGTGAACAGAGGCAGAGTTTCGGCAACACTCATCCCTAAGTGGAGCCTTTCCCCAGGGCTCTGCCCTCTTCCCTCTGCTCCTGCACTCCCTCCCTCAGAGAAGTGTGTCCACGTCGTGAGGTTAACTAGAGTGGACTGATCTCTCCCCAGCTGTGTCCCAGAGCAACCCTGCCTGCTTATGGAAGCCCCCATCTGACATCTCCATCGTGAGGATGCCCCAACATGCCACGGCTAAACCTAGGCTCCATCATGCTGCTTGTTGTACCTTGTACGGTTAATGCCCCCTGCCCTGCCATCCTGGTCTTTGCCTGGGAGTTATACTTACCTCCGCTTTCTCCCATCCCCACCTCCAATGAACCACCCAGTCCCTGCCTGAGATCCCGCACTTCCACTCCCCAGGTGCCACATTTCTCCCTGAATTCCTGCCACTGCCTCCCAGCTGGTCCTGCAGACACCAAGCTTCTCCATGAAATGCAGCCTGTCTCTGTGCACACTGACATTTTATTTTTTTTCTAAAGCACGTCTAAACAGCTCAGGAAGTACATCATAATACACACCCCAAGAATGGGAGTCAGGAAGTTAAAACAACACACAACAATGGTCTGCTATTTGCAACATAATTACAAAACAGGAATTAGACTAAAAATGGAAGTGCAGGTCCTCAACAATTCTGAGATGGAAGATAAAAGCCTAAATATCAAGGAGCTGCCTATTAAGCTTTGGGTGTGTGGCTAAGACCTGGATTGGGCTACCGTCCATGTGTTCAACCTAAAGAAATAGCTTAGCACTACTGCTAACTTAATGCTAAACTTGCGAGAGGGAGAAATTAAATGTTCAACAACAGATATCGAGTGTGATGACACATGCAGCCGCAGGCAGTGGGGGGCAGAGAGAAAACCTGAACTCGGGTCTCCTGGCTGGGCTGCTAGTTTAATAAGCTTTTTCAAGTCTCTCCTTGAATTCCTCAGGAGGGAGGGGTGTAAATTAATTGAATGATTCCTCATTTTAACCACTTGGGAAGTTTTTCCTGATGAAAAGGCACCCAGCCCAGGGTCCTTCTTCATGCATTTATCGCTGATCTGGAAGGGAAAGGCCAGAGAGTTGCCATGGAAACCATAAGTGGAGGAGCAGACAACACCTCTATTTGAACCAGAGGAAATGCATGTTGGCATTAAGCACTGGCTGGCCCCCTCCTTCCCCCAGCACCATCTCAGCTTCAGCCTTGGTCTCTTCTTGCCCGAGTTCCTACCTAACCAATTACCTGGTCTCTCAGCCACCACTCTTGGCATCTCCCATTCCTGTTCTTCAAGAGGCTGCACAGGCTTAAAAATGCAAATCATATCCATTCACTCAGGGCAGGGCAGAGCCTGCCCTGGTGATATCTCTATCAGCATCCCTCTCACCTACTTACCGCCCTTGGCAGTGCAGGTCTTCTTTGCAACTCAGACCAATCCTTCCTGCATCCGGGCATTTGCACCCAGCATCCCTCAGCCTGGAACATCCCTGGTGGTGAGTCATGGTTTCCTAGTTTGTTCATCCTGATATTCTTGATCCCTAGCAGAATTTCCAGCAATGTGGTGCTGGAAGCATGAAGGCAATGAGGACGCACAGGGCTGTGAGAAGCCGACAAAGACAGGGCTAAAACAGATGGTTGGGAGGGTTTGGCTCAATCAAGAGGAAGTGCATAAACCCTGGGAGTCCAAGGACAGGTAAGAGAAGGTAAGCCTTCCAACCTGGTCAGTGTTGAGCGGTGGTAATGCACATCAACTGAGGTTTAGTAAAAGGGGCCCATCTGTTCAGACTTGCTAGTTTTACGGCTGACGATCGCAGTGACCATCCAGCAGGTATACTTGGGTGCTGGTCTCCCTCCCTGGACTGAACTTGAGGGAACAAGGAAGGGTCTTATTCCTTGATGCCTTCACAGCACAGGCGCCAGAGCATAGTAGATGATTAACAATTGTTTAGTTGATTCCTTTGCTATTTTCCAGCTTTATGACTTTATATGGAAAAGTCAGCCAGTCTCTATATTTTGTGCCAGTAATCTAATTCAGAGTCTACTGGTAAAAGTACACCTTAAATGTGAGGATGTACACATGTGACTTCCATTTCTCAGAGCAGCTCAGGTATGATGAGAACCAAGCAAAGAGGCATCTGGACACAGGTGTTCCAGCCATCACCTGGCCCAGGTGCTGGATGGGCAGATTCAGCCTCCACAGTGCTGTCCTGGAATCCTAAAACCTCTGAAGGGGGAAACTGTGATAAAAACGGACTGCTTTAAGGCATTTAGGAGGTATATTATTAGTGGTGCACAGCTAATAGTAAAGAGGCTGCAAGTGTACACAGCTAGTTTTATTAACATATACTATTATTCTAGTCATGACTAGAACAATTCATCACACAGGCTATAACCCAGACTTCCAATTTCCATGGTGCTATCTATTAATTTTAAACTAAGGCTGTGCCCTTTGTCAATGAGCTGGAGGTGCTTTATAATAAGAGAATAAACATAAGTACATAATGTAAGAACATTCTGGGCACCCACTTTTTTTTTTTTTAATGAATGAGAGATAAAGCCAACTTCTTGCTCTGATTTAAATGTGAAAGCAGAGCTGTAGCAGAAAGAGCTGCACTGAGAAGAAGGAGACCTGGGGAGGGAAGGGACCCCCATCACCAGCCAGCCTCTACCAGCTCTGTGATCTTGGGTAGTCTGGTCCCACTCTCCATGCCTCAGCTTCATTCTGTTGAGAAAAGCATGGATGGCCTTGCTCTCTCATGGGTTTTTGTAAGCATCTTGTGAGATAATAGGTAGTATATATGTCATGTCCTAGTATGAATAGATGGCACACTCCCATGGGGTGATGTGTAGAGTGCCCCATAAAAGGACTAGTTACAGAGGTGAAGGCAGGAAGCAGGAAACCCCAGTGATGTAGTGCCTTGTTCTAAGGGCTGAGGGCACAGAGGAATTGGGAACCAGGTACAGAGAGAAGCAGGTGCAGAGGAACAAAGGCTGGGACCTTCAGTGGTGAGTCACAGACAACCCGTGATAGCTTGTGTGTGTAGGGGGGCTGGTCAGGAATAAACACCCTGACCCAATGCTGCTCCCCACCTGGAGTGACCCGATGATCACCCTTGGATGAAAAAAGTGAAAAGGTGGAGAGTAAGCAAGCCTGCTGACACAGCTCATAAAGGTCAGGCTCCAGGAGCAAGTGGGAAACATCATCAAGATCACTTTAAAAAGTTTGTTTTCTGTTTTGTAAATAAGTATATCGGTATCAGTATTTTAGATTCCCCTATAAGTGATATCATATGATATTTCTCTTTTTCTGTCTGATTTACTTCAAATTTATGGTTACGCAAGGGGATAATGGGGGTGAGAGAGAGATAAATTAGGAGTTTGGGATTAACATATAGACACTACTATATATCAAATAGATAAACAACAAGGACCTACTGTATAGTACAGGGAACTGTATTTAATATCTTGTAATAACCTATAAGGGAGAAGAATCTGTAAAAGAATATATATATATATAAATATATACATATATATAATGGTTAAACATAAAATGTATATATAAGAAATACGGAGGTTTCTAGGGAAGATGGCAGAAGAGTAAGACGTGGAGATCGCCTTCCTCCCCACGGATACACCAGAAATACATCCACACGTGGAACAACTCCTACAGAACACCTACTGAAGGCTGGGAGAAGACCTCAGACCTCCCAAAAGGCAAGAAACTCCCCACGTACCCGCAGAGCCTGTGCAGCCCGCCACTGCCAGGTTCCCGGGATCCAGGGACAACTTCCCCGGGGAAAACGCACGGCGGGCCTCAGGCAGGTGCAACGTCACGCCACGCCGGCCTCTGCCGCAACGTCACGCCGCCTCTGCCACGGAAACTAACACACCATTGTGGAGCAACTATACCCCAATAAAGATGTTAAAAAAAAAAGAAAGAAATACGTATTTCTAATCATAGACAAATCAAGAGCAAATAGTTTTCAGGATTTCTTTTCATTAGATTTTAACATTGTAAATATAAAGAAAATGTATTTATAAAATATTTTTAAAAGATTACTCTTAAAAAACAGTATGATGTACTACATAGAAGGAAAAGAAGTCCTCTGTCAGGGGACCATCTGGCTTCCTGGGCAGCAGGGACTCCCCACTCCAGCCTTGAAGACTGATCTCGCTGATGTGATAGTGACCGTGTGCAGTAAATGCAAAAGTGTATCTCATTTTAAAAATTCTATTTTGAGAAGTTTCTTGTAAGATAAATTTTAGTAAAGAAAATGTTATTCTCCTCATTTCTGCATATTGTTATAGCTAAGTTATGTCCTCAGAGAAGAAAACCAAACCCAACAATATAGGAGATTGGTTATCAAAATATTCCTTGATCCTTTGCCTGTAGAAAAAAACCCAGACACTCCTCACATGCTCAGAATGTAACCACGGAAGATGAGGGAAGAGGACATACATTGACCATCCTCACATCTCTCATCCCTGGGGCAAATTGTGCCTTCATGTCTTAAACATTAGGAGAGAAACCACCAGTTTATCACATCTCTTTAAAGAACACATAAGGAAATCAGCATGGAAAACCCAGAATCTTGGCTAATCAGGAAATAATGCCTATTTAGTTCTCAGATATGTATTTTAATGTTCTTGAGATCAGAAATATGCTGACATTTTATTATCTTAGAGCCTATTTTTTCTAAACTATACTCTAAAACTTTAAAGACTATAAGTTATATGAATTAAAACTTTATACAGAAAAATCCATGTAGAACAATAAGTGCATTGAGATTGCCTTAGTCTCTCACTTAAAGCTGTGTATTTAGAATCTCAGCTAGAGCCTTGCTAATTGCCCCAAACTGACTTGCCTGAAACCCCTTGACTCTAACTCCTCCTACCACGTACCCATTTTCCTTTCCACATGTAAAGACCAAGAAAGCCGATGCAGGTATGATGGTGAAACGACCAGGGCCCATGAATCAGTTTCAAAAGGATTTGTTCATTTTAACACATTTTAATAGGGCCCAACTCTTAAATGAATCTCCACCAAAGCATAACAGTCATGCCTAAGTAACAACTAAGACTTCATCTGTATATGCATATCAGTTATCTATTCCTGTGCAACAAGTTTCTACAACCTCAACAGCTTAAGACACAATACTTTCTTTTACTTCCTTAGATTGTTTTAATTGGTATACAAAAACTTCCACACATTTAACATACTCACCTTATTGAGTGTGAAGGTATGCATGCGCCCATGGTAGCCATCACTTCTAAGCACGTCCTTGTATTCTTTTGCTGTTTATTTTTTGTTGTCGTTGCTGTTAAGAACACTTAATAGGAGTGCGCACATGTTTTTAAGTGCACAATACTGTATTAGTTCAACAACAATGTATTTTCCCACTTTTCTGTGGATCAGGAGTCGGGGTACAGCTGATTAACTGGGTCCTCTGATTATGGTCACAAGGCTACAAAGTGTTGGCCAGAAATGAGTTCTCATCTGGTGGCTCAGTTGGGGAAGGACCCACTTCCAAGCACCCTCAGGGTGTGGACAGAGTGCATTCCTTGAGGTTGTGGGACTGAGGGCACTGGCTTCTCACTGGCTGTCAGCGGGGGCTGCCCTCAGCTCTTTGCAGCATGGCCACTTACTTCCTCAACCAGTAAAGAGCTTCTCTACAGCCAGTCTGCTAAGACCATTTTTAGATGATGCAGTATAATCCCAGAAGTGAACTTTGCTGTATTCGCTTAAGAAGCAAGTCACAGGCGTCACTGGTACTCAAAGGTGTAACTACCTTTCTGCAGGGGAAAGTCTAGCTTCCTTAAAAGGGCCTCTAGGAACCTTACAACAAAGCCCCACCTTCATGCAAATAGTCACCTGCTTTGTATGATTTATTTCTATACAGCTTTCTGAAAGTAAGGCATACCTGTACCAGAAAGCTTTTGGATGGGAACATATTCATTAAAAATGAACCCTGTGAGAGAGGCAATATCACACACACACAGACACACGCACGTGTGCACGCACACCTGATTCATCATATTGTGACAAGATGCTACAGATGTTATGTGCAAGTGTAATGGTGAAAGAGTCCCATATGGACAGGAGCAGGCACTTTCTTGCACCCTGACCATGCTCAGTCACTGCCCGGGAGCAGCCCAGGGTGAATCCTGTGGGGTGGGACCCAGGGCTGTCGGTCAACTCTGCTCCCTTTGTCATCTCCCTGCAGCAGGTCCTCGAAGAAGGTCTGAGTGCCCACACCTCCACCCACACCCCTGCTGGGACCTCTAGCAGGGGACGGAGCCAGAACTCAAAGCCCACTTCTCTGATTGCACACTGAGGGATTAGTTGCTTTTCAGATAGTATTCTTTTATTTTAGAACTTCCACTAGAATGTTTGAAATATACTTTAATTTTCAAGCCTTTAACTAAACAATCCTTTGAAAGCTCTGATTTATAAAATTGGGAATTCATTTACAGTTTATTCTAGAACTTTCCATAATACAGAATCTCAGGTAGGGAGAGGTTGTTATTTAGTTTTTAAGTCTACAAGATCATTTCACTGGGAAAGTGGTCGAGACTTCCACTGGGAAGTAAAAGCTGGGGAATTCCACTTTCTTGGTGTTTTATTAGATTTTATTTTATTATTTTGGTCCTGGGATTATTGAACACATAACCCACAGGTTTTTCTTATCATATATACATTCTGTGTGTGTATATACATATACATAAAAAGAGAAAGCGATGAGGGAGACATGTACACATACATATGATGTATGGTCTATATTCAGTTTATACATGTGGATGTACTTATGTACGTATGTATGTGTGTGTGTATATATTTTTTGGAATTTTTAAGATTTTAAGTTGGAAACAAGAGAAATGGAAAAAGACAACCTCAGATACCTCAAAATCATACTTCTAAGGATATCCATTTCATAGATAGAACAAACTGTAATGGGATATTTTTTCACCTAAATGAATGAGGATAAAAAGTTATGCACAAAAGAACAACTCTGAAGGCAAACCTTAGTCATTTACAACTAAAAATGTTTAGTGAAAAAAGTTATCATCTGAATATACATTTTCCTTAAAGCAGTTGAGTGTTTTTCTTGAACCAGCCAGTGGGCAGTGGCTCATTTACCCTCAAAGCAACTGTAGGCAACAAGAACTGTTAGTGCCTCATTTTAGAAGTTAGAGACTCAAGGCTTAAAGGGAAGATGGGACTTGCCCTAAATTATACGGTCCAAAGGTTTAGAGGTTTTCCTCTGTTTTTAATTCAATTTATTCACAAGCATATAAGATGATAGAATCATGGGTTTGGCAGACTAGAAGTTAGATGTAAAGATACTAATCATGAAAGCAATCTAAAATGCTTTCACTATTTGAAGCAGCTCTACAAAATTAAATTTAAAAACAACCTATGAAAAGCTGAAGCTAATGACATGGTTGATCTGCTGCTCATACCCTTCATTTTTTCCCACTTGAGGGAGGACAGCTGATCTTTGCACATGTGAGCAGAGCACGTTAGCAGATGAGGGATCAGGGTGGTAAGTTGTGCCATTTCGGGGGTATAATTTAAGAACTGTTGGGGCAAAAGTAAGCAATCAGTGCTGACAGTCTGCTTCTTCAGGGCACCATATACATTTAAATGTCAGAATCAGTTGCGAAAAGAGCTTTCTGTCACACAGATCCCGTAGGGGATCATACACCACAAGGAGAAAAGCACAACTCAGTGCAGTAACTGCTAATCAAACTGAACAGAGCATAATTCATGAAATTGTCATCATAAATCAGTTCAGGTCCTGTGTGGGAAGAATGTGAAACATGGTGCTGAGACCCATCCCCGCAGCTGCATGTAGAATTGTCTTTCTGACGTGTCAAGTCTGGCTCTTGTCAAGGGGAGCACCATGTGGTGGGAAAGCGAGGAACTTGTGACTCCATGTTGCTAATGCCTGGATTACTTCCTATGGATGCCAGTATAATGCAGCATTTTGATGATCTTCGAATGATAACCCAAAACCTAAGTCCAAAATGCCAGAGCTATGGAGCTCGCCTGAGCTTATTTTAAACCCTAAAGACACTAGCTCATCCTTTCTGGAGTAGAATAAGCTACAGTTTAAGGAACCAGGCTCCAAATCAGACACTAATACTCAAATTAAAGATTCTCAGTCTGGACTTCCCTGGTGGCGCAGTGGTTGAGAGTCCGCCTGCCGATGCAGGGGACGCGGGTTCGTGCCCCGGTCTGGGAAGATCCCACATACCGCGGAGTGGCTGGGCCCGTGAGCCATGGCCGCTGAGCCTGGGCGTCCAGAGCCTGTGCTCCATAACAGGAGAGGCCACAACAGTGAGAGGCTCGCATACCGCCAAAAAAAAGGATCTGAGTCTGACAAAATAGCCTAATTTGGGAAAGAAAAGGGCACCATTGTCAGTTGGGAAAGCCCATCCTTACGTGGAGAGTGCCATCCTTACACAGCTGAAACATTCTCTTTTTTTCCCGAACTTTACTGATATAATTGACATATAATGTTGTGCAAGTTTAAGATGCATGGTGTGCTGATTTAATGCATGTATATATTGTGAAATGATTATCACAATAAGGCCAGTTAACACATCCTACACAACATAAGATTAATTATTTCACCCAACATAATAATCTTTTTTTTTTTTTTTTTTTTTTTTGGTGGTAAGAACATTTAAGATCTACTCTCCTAGCAACTTTCAGGTATAAAAAACTGTTAACTATCGTCACCATGCTATACATTAGATTCCTAGAACTTATCCATCTTATAACTGGTAGTTTGTACCCTTTGACTAACATCTTCCAATTTCCCCAGCTCCCAACCCCCAGCCACCAGCAGCCACCAAACTACTCTCTGTTTCTATGAGTTCAGCTTTATAGATACCACATGTAAGTGAGATCATACTCTATTTGTCTTTCTCTGTCTAACTTACTTCACTTAGCATAAAGACCTGAAGGTTAATTCATGTTGTCACAAATGACAGAATTGCTTTCTTTGTTATGGTTAAATAATATTCCACTTTATTAATATTGTACTTAAATTTTATTTATCCATCTGTCAAAGGACACTTAGGTTGTTTCCATGCCTCGGTTTTGTGAATAATGCTGCAATGTACATGGGAGTGGAGATGTGTCTTAAAGGTAGTGATTTCATATCCTTTGGATATATACCTAGAAGTAGGATTACTAGATCATATGGTAGTTCTATGTTTAGTTTTCTGAGGAACCTCCATACTGTTCTCCATAGTGATGGCACTGATTTACATTCCCACCAGCAGTGCACAAAGGTTCCTTTTTCTCTACATCCTCACCAACATTTGTTACCTTTGTCATAATGGGCTTTCTAACAGGTGTGAGGTGATGTCTTGTTGTGGTTTTGATTTACAGTTCCCTGTTGATCATTACTGTCAAGCATATTTGATATATCTGTTGGCCAGTTGTATGTCCTCTTTGGAAAAAATTCTATTCAGGTCCTTTGTCCATTTTTTATTATTTGCCTTTTTGCTAATGAGTTGTATGAGTTTCTTATATATTTTGGATATTAACCTTTAATCAAATATATGGCTAGCACATATTTTCTCCCATCCCAGAGGTTGCCTTTTCATTTTGCTGATTGTTACTTTTGCTGTATAGATGCTTTTTGGTTTGATGTAGTTCCACTTGTCTTTTATTTTTATTTTTTTCTTTTGTTGCTTGTGCTTTTAGTATCATATTTTAAAAAAATCATTGTCAAGACCAATGTCCAGGAGGTTTCTCCCTGTGTTTTCATTTAGGAGTTTTAAGGTTTCAGGCCTTAAATCCAATTCAAGTAAATTTTTGTGAGGGGTGTAAGATAGTGGTTCAACTTCTTTCTTTTGCATATGAATATCCAGTTTTCTCAACATCATTTATTGCAGAGACTGTCCTTTCCCCGTTGAGTATTCTTGCCTCCCTTGTCAAATATTAGTTGACCATATCTGTGTGGGTTTATTTCTGAGGATCTTAGTTCTGTTCTATTGGTCTATCTGTCTGTTTTTTTATGCCAGTAGCATACCGTTTTGATTCCTATAGCTTCATAGTATTGTTTGAAGTCAAGAAGTCAGCTTTGTTCTTCTTTCTCAGGATTGTTTTCCTATTTGTTATGTTGGAATGACAAAAGACTGATATCTGTTTGTTACATTTCCTGTGGAAAATGTCATTAGAATTTTGATAAGGATTACATTGAATCCATAGATGGCTTTGGATAATATAAACATTTCAATAATATTAATTCTTCCAATCCATGAACAAGGGATAGCTTTCCATTTATTTGTGTCTTCTTCTATTTCTTTCATCAATGTCTTATAGTTTTCAGTGTACAGATCTTTCACCTCTTTGGTAAAATGTATTTCCATATATTTTAATATTTTTGATACTATTGTCAATGGGATTTTTTTTCCGCTTTATTTCTTTTTCCGATAGTTTATTGTTAGTTTACAGAAACAACTGATTTTTGTGTGTTGATTTTGCATCCTGCAACTTTACTGAATTGGTTTGTTAGTTCTAAGAGTTTTTTGGTGGAGTCTTTAGCATTTTCTATATATAAGATCATTTATTCTGCAAACAGAGACAATTTTACTTCTTGCTTTCTTATTTGGATTTTTTAACTTTTTTTGTTGTTGTTGTTGCGGTTGTTGCCTACTTGCTCTATCTAGGGCTTCCAGGACTATGTTGAATAGGAGTATTGAGCGTGAGTATCCATGTCTTGTTCTTGATCATAGAGGAAAATCTTTCAAACTTTCATCATTAAGTATGAATTATCTGTAGGCTTGTCATATGTGGCCTTTATTATGTTGAGGTATGATTCATGATTCATGAATTCAACCAATTAAATGATTCAACCAATTAAACAAAAACAAAGAACCAAGCATCTTTTCCAACCACAAAAAAAAGAACAATAACAAAGGAAATTACAGGTATATGAAATGATGTGAAAAGATTTAAACTGCAATAATCTGCCAAGTAAGGCATGGGTTTTACGAACAAAACCTGCCTTTAGGTGTTAGGAGAATGGAGAGATCCAAACGTTAGGAAAAGGGGCAAAGACAATCATCAGGAAAGAAGCAACATTTGAAGTTTAATACTGAAGGTGGGATAAGGTGTTACACATCCTCTCAGTTCCAAATAGATAAAATTATATGTATGTCTTGGAAAATAATGGGTTAATAATATCTGAAGAAGTACACTGTGTAGCCAAGCTGTGCTGACCTGAATAGTCAGACTCCACTTGCAGAAAGCATCTCTCCCTCTCAACCCGCACACCCAGCTCCACTCCTGGGTGCTTGAAACTATGGCTTGAGCATGAAATGCACTGATACCTGGCCTCAAAGCCTCTACTCACAGGGCCTGTGGTGCATGAATGCATTTTATTTTATTTTAGGTAGGAGTATATTGTCATCTTTGGGAATCGTTTGTGTAAAACACATTCTCAAGGTTATCTAAAATAGGGGACCCCAACACCCTGGCTGCAGACCAGTACCGGTCAGTGGCCCACTAAGAACCGGGACATACAGCAGGTAGTGAGCAGTGGGAGAGCCAGCAAAGCTTCATCCCACTGTCTATCACTCCCCATCGCTCATATGACCGCCTGAAACATCCGCCCTAGCTCCCCCCTGCCGGCCCCATCTGTGCAAAAATTGTCTTCTGTGGAACGGGTCCTGGGTGCCAAAAATGTTGGGGACTGCTGATCTAAAACAATCAATGATCACTTACTTTAAAACAGTTCTTATGTCACGTATTGCTGTCATTTTCATCCTAAAAAGGTGAGGAAAACTGGCAACTTCTGTGGATTTTGATGCCCATGGGTTTTGCCACATTATATGCCACAAACAGCACAGGTTTTCCTAAGATTAAGAAATATTTCAAATCCTACCTTCACTGAAGTTCTAAAGCCAAGAGGAAGGCAGACCAACACAAAGCATGGGATCACCCAAACACTACCGCATTTGTTCTTATTTTACCTCTAATTCTGAAGACAAAGGAGGGCATCCACATAAGGAAAAGCCAGGATTCATGTAAAACCCAAGCCACTTATCTTGAAAATGGCCAGTCTGTTAGAATTTGAGTAACAGAGATGAACACTTTAACAGCAGGGGGAAATCTCAACAGGGAAACACTCTATTTATAAACTAAGTAGAAAATGCATATGTTTCATGCTCATTTTAATGTTTCAGGTGAATGCTTGTTTCTATAAAGATCTGAGTCCTTTCAATTTTCCAACATTTACCCATTCTGCAATGTAAGCAATCTTTTTATAGTGACAGTGGCTTTCATGATGCTCACTTCAAGAGGAAATACGCATTTTACTCCTGGCTTGATCTTTAGTTTAATTTCCAATGCTGGAAGTCCGGGTGGGAAATGGAGATCGTGCTTCAATTTCAAGGCGATTCTGTTTCCAATGAGGCAGACCACTAATCGGACAGGTTCACCCCATCTGCTTACTGCAAACCAAGCTCCAAATCTCCGAGACAGTATCAGCCTGGTTCTCATTAATATTTAAGCAAAGAAAACTGCCAAATTAACAATCTAATTATGATTGAAGTCCTACACTTGGCAGGGATCTACCACGCTGTCCCTGTTGGGTTCAATTTCTAAAATTGGTCATCTGGCAGACACCAGAGGTGTCTGGACCGAGGCTCTGACAGTTTAGCTGGGGCCACCTGGTTTCAAGCACCTCGTGCAAGTGCCTAAAAAGGAAGTGTCTGCTCAGAAAACACTTCGAGTCCTCAGGCACCTGCCCCGCTGTAATTTCTCCAGTTCTACTGATCCCATGAGAGCAACAGTGAATTACACAACATATTAAAAGAGCATAACCTCACTCAAAACAAGGTGAGCCTCTCTGTGGAGCAGAATTAGGACCAATGTGAGGTGTTGAGCAGGGGCCAAGACACAGATGTCAGAATCTGATGGGAGACCATTCCTGCAGCACAGTGGATGAGAGCCTTCTGTGAGCAGGGAGAGTGAAGCTCACTTACCTGGTGTGAACCTGCAGTGCTGGGAGAGGGGTGAGTGGGGGAAGCTGATATAACAGGTCTGAACTAGATACCTGGTGAGCACAGAAGCTGTAGCATTGCCTGTGTGCAAACAAGAAGAGGAAAATAAACACATCACACACACACCATGTACACACACACCACACACACCACATACACCACACACACCACATACACCACACACACCACAGAAACACACATACCATATACACCACACACACCACACATAGCATATACACACACACCACATACACCACACACACCACAGACACACACACACCATATACACCACATATACCACACATACCATATACACACACACACCACATACACCATACACACCACATACACCACACACACCACAGAAACACACATACCATATACACCACACACACCACACATAGCATATACACACACACCACATACACCACACACACCACAGACACACACACACCATATACACCACACATACCACACATACCACATACACACACACACCACATACACACCACACACAATATACACACCACACACACCACATACACCATATACACCCCACACACCATACCTACCATATACACACACACACCACATACACCACACACACCACACACAACATACACCATACACACCACACACACCACACACACCACATACACACAAACACCACAAACACCACATACACACACTACACATACGACACACACCATATACACCACACACACCACACATAGCATATACACACACACCACATATACCACATACACCACACACACCACAGAAACACACATACCATACACACCACACACACCACACATACCATATACACACACACCACATATACCACACACACCATACACACCACAGACACACACACACCATATACACCACACATACCACACATACCATATACACACACACAGCACATACACCATACACACCACACACAATATACACACCACACACACCAAACACAACATACACCATACACACCACACACACCACACACATCACACACACCACATACACACAAACACCACAAACACCACATACACACACTACACATATGACACACACCATATACACCATACACACCACACACACTACATACACCATACACATCACACACACCACATACACACACACCAATACACACATACCACACACACCATACACACCACACACACCACACACACCACATACACACCACACACCACACACACTACATACACCATACACAGCACACATACACACACACCAATACACACATACCACACACACCATACACACCACACACACCACATGCACACACACCACACACACTACATACACCATACACAGCACATACACCACACACACACACCACATACACACATACCACACACACCTTACACACCACACACATCACATACACACACACACCACACACACCACACACACCACATACACGCACACACACCACACACACCACACACACCACATACACCACAAACACCATACATAACCCATACATCATACCACATACAAAACACACACCCCACATACAACACACCAGACACACACAACACCCCTAATTACACATACACTGCACACAATACATGCATACACCAAAACACCCGACAAACATCTCAAACACACACACACAAACACACCCCACAGGACTTTGAGATGAGCTTAGAATCAAAAGTTCCAATGCACATGAAGAAGAGCAATTCCATGGAAGTTTGAGCTTCACAAACTTGACTAAAGGAAGCAGTCATTCCAGAGTAAATGCAAGTAATGAAACAGTCTTCCTAAAGAAGGAATGATGTCCAAGAGCCATAAGAATGTTAAAACAAATGACTGATACAAAACAAGGAGAAAGAGATTTTTTAAAGGCCTATTAGAAAGTATAAAAAAATATAATTTCAACAAAATAAATACTGGATAATAGAAAATCATCAGAGGATTAAAAGACAGTACCAAAATAGTGAACCTAAATACTGAGAAATAAAAAGATAGAAAATGTGAAAATGATCCTAAAAAGATTAAAGATAAACTGTGAAGCTCCAACATTCACCTGGAGGAAGGGCTGGATGGAGGGTGAACAGGCAAGTTTGCAGTTATAATGGCTTAGAAATTCCCTTAAGTAAGAAGACAGTTCACATGTGTGTTCTGAGTGCATGCCAAAAGTGCATATCCAGTGCTCAATAGGATACATTTAAAATCTGTGTCTAGGTCTGTTATAATAAAAATGAAGATTATCAAAAGTGGAATGAAACATATAGACACTTTGGGGAAGAAGAAAACAAATTAACCCACAGAAGGCTGGTAAGCTCTTAAATAGATGTTAAAATTAAGCACCACCTAGAAGAAGCAATGAAAGGATTCAGTCCATCAATTAAAGGATTTAGTTCATGCAGATAGCATGATTGTTAGTGATATAAGTTGAAACATCCCATTCAAAAGTGCAATTCCAAGCGCAGTGGAACCATATACTTGTATCAGGATTATGTCTGAGTTCTGTTCACCCTGTAGTCTGTCTACACCTTAAAGTCTGCAAAAACATCCCTCATATTTACCCTTTAAGTCGTGCCCCCTCCACCCGCAAACACCTGTGACCAAAAAGCCTCTGTCTCCCACTCCACAAGATCAAGTCCCACTTAATAAACTCTTCCATCAGTACAAGAAAACATGATTTATATCTGTACTGCATTTTGCAAGCGAACTTCTACTAGTTCATTAAATGTTAAATAATTATGTAAATGTCTTTAAAACTATTTTATAATTTGCACAAACCTTCCATGGAGTTTTATTCATAAGTTTAGATGTGTTTCAGTGGTATTTGGGGAAACTGGTGAGCAGGGATTTTTGTCAGGCTGAGAACCATGAAACACATTATATCACTTTTTCCAAAGTAAAGTGGAACGTTGTTTCCTGTTTCCCAAAAATTCAGTATCGGATTAGATTTGGGTAATGAGAGATACCTGTGTTTGTAATATAGTCATTCTTGCTGACACAATAGATGTATTTTCACTTTCCGATTTAAGATTTTGTGGTACAGCAATGAAAGAAACTGGTCTACAGAAACCTCTTTGATGGATCCAGCATTGTAAGTGGGCTCCAGGGCCCCTCAGTGGGACCCCATCAGGCCACAACTTGTCCATTGCTTCAGGCTTGGCCCTACCTGGTTCTTGGCCTGGGTGTCATTCCTCTCCACCACAGGAGTCCATCCACCCCTACTCTAGCTTCTGAGATCAGTCATGATGTGAATAGGAGAGTGGTAAGTCCTGCTCTCCAGAATTCAGGAAACAGCTTCCTGCAAAGACCCACCCCGTTCCAGATGACTTAAATAAGACTCTGGGATAACCCCTTTGTTTATCTATGAAAAACCCCAACACAGACCTCTTGGTTCCCATTCTTTGCCTCTTAAAGGATTAGCTGAATTCTTTATGCCCACTGACCAATCTGAAAAACGTACCTGACTTGTCCAGATGTCTCTCCTCCTCCCAGGCCTCTGAACTTCGACCCACCTTAGCTGAGCCAGCAGACAACCCCTCCCAAGAATCAGCAACCTACAAGGAAAGACTTTCCCTGATCAACTGTCCCGTCATGACACCGAGTCCCCTACACCCAGTTCTTTGTAACCCTGTCCACACTCTCCCTACAGCAATAGAACTCTGCCCTTACCACATTAATCCCTTCAAACAAAGGCTCTCTTTGCTGTTAAACAAGAATTCCAAGAACAGAGATCTGGTTGAAGCAAAATACAAAAATTGCTTATATTGGGGGTTTGTTAGGACTGCAGCCTGGGAAGCACAAATTCACAAAAGCACTTGAATTGTGTTCCACAGGACCCCAAAATGGGGGAAGCTTCTAAAGGCAAAAGCCCCAGCAAGGTTACATGAGCTGCTTGTCAAGAATTAGGATTGGAGCTGGCAAGAAGTAAGGGTGCTTGTTAAGTAAGGATTGGTTGAGGTTTGAAATGATTACGTATTTGTGAAGCAAAGGGGACTTTGAAACCACAAGGTTGTAGCTGGCAGCTGTTAGCAATGGCTTGTGGTGTCCTTGAGTTTGATACAGTTCAGAAAGTTCAAGTTCTCAGTGATGCCGGGAAGTGTCTGAATCCCCATCCACAATCCACACCCCACAAACACCAGCTCCACTTCAGATGCCTGAACCATAGATACTCCATTTTGATGTTTTAAATGATCTTAAATGTATGATCATTTCCTAGGTCCAGGTATGTCTTTACCTGACACCATGCACCCACATCTTTATAACCTAGGCCTTGGGTCTAAGCTTTTATTCCTGAAATTCTTTCGGGACAGGAGTTCTGTCCTTAAATTCCCAGCTCAGGGGCCAGAACTTCCTCAGCTGAGAGATACTGTATCAACGTGTGAAAACTGCAAAATCACTGTTCTCTGTCAGCCTCTGACTACACAGAGCCCTGGGATGCTTCAATGTGGTTAACTCAGTACACCATTCATTCATTCCATAAATACTCATTAAATCACATGTGCCAATGCACACAGCTAGGCTGGGCTTCCTCTGTACCTTGCGGCTGTGGGCATCGCCCACCTTAGCCCTGTGCTTAGGTCTCATCTCAAGTTCAGGCTCCTTAGAGACCTCCCAATCTCACTGTATCTCAAAACATGGAAAAAGCATTCATTGCAATACTTCTATTCAAAATAACGAGAAAGTATTGAGTGAGGGCCATTCACAAAACCTGTGGTTGCCAAAACATTTTTCAGGGTTTATAACATTAAAGCAGATAATGAACAATGTAATTGCCCTTCCTTAAAGAAATGGATTTTAAAATTTAGTCCATTTATAAGATGTACCCTTATAAAACATTTAAACAAGCAATCTAGATTTTAATGAATCAATACAGTTAGATCTCAAAAATTATGCTGAGTTTAAGGATTTTGGTTTAAATTGCTTTAAGGATTATAAATATTAAATTCCCAAGAGATTGGTCTATCTCCCAGATACCAAACTATAAAGCAAGTGAGATATTTTGGCAACAATATTTTCCTAAGATTAATATTTTGTGAATAACTTGAAGTAAATTGTGATTAGCTCTATATTAGGATGTTCACTACTTTCTGCCATAGTAAACATCTCCTAAATAATTTCCTCATGCTTGGAATCCATGCATAAACTCTGCTGAAATAATTTAATTTGGAAACCTAAGGTCATCCCAGAAGTAATTTGTACTCATGAGAATCTTTTTTCCTTTGAATTTTTTCTGACTTACATCAACATGAGCTTATGTGGGTAAATGACACATCCACTTATGCACAAATATTTCCATCCCTGCATTGCAGATGTAGAGGATGCTACAGTAGCCAAACACGGCCAAAGCATCATTGTCTCTCAGTTGGAGGAATCTCTGTTCAGATCCCAGTACTTAAGAAATACACTACTGTGTGCCAGGAAATATCAGATGAAGTGCCTAAGTATCTTCCTGACCTCTCATTGTCACCTCAGTGACACGCTGCCCTCTAGAAAAAAAAGAGTGAGTGCAGTGGATACAGCATAGGTGCAGCATCAGAAACCTGGCTGGTTCAACGTCTAACTGTCCCAATTTCAAGGCTGTGACTGTGGCCAAGTCACCTAAAAACAGGTTCTCACTGGTTCTACTTTGTCTACCAAATGGTCAAGGTCCCCTCTTGGTGACATCCTTATCCTGCAGCCAGATAACACCTGCCTAAGCACTTGGAAGGCTAAAAGCATGACTGACGTCAAAGTCACGAACATCTAAACCAGAGGAAACAACCTTACCTGAGAAGGTGAGGAGGAAAGGTGCTGACAAACAACTTTGAGGAGGAATGGAATTTCTAAGACTAAGGGAAAAAAGAAATGTACTAAAGTACTGGACTCTGGTTGATCAAGTTATTACTGATGAGGAGGTAGGTTAACAATTCTGCTGCCACCCTACGTGTATATGACACTGGAAGTGAACAATTAAGTAAGTGGGTCATGGATGGTGGGAACCAAGCTTCTCACTGATGGAGTGAGAGTTAACAGAATGAACAACAGGAGGAGGCTAGGACGATCCATGTGGTGAAGGGTTAGGATTGGAGACACCCATGTGAACTCATATCTAGCTTCATATAGATGCTTGGTTGCATATAAAATATTTATAGGTATGTGCATACGCATGCTAGTATACACACATATTTCCTTGATCTATCAGCTGAGAGGGCTTAGAAACACTTAGAAAGGCACTCCAGTAGCAAAAAGCACATCACACATCCAGATCTCAGCTTATACCATCATTCTTCAACAAAAGGAAGAAGGACTCCTTAGAGAAATGGCTGATTCTAAGACCAAGCAGAAAATATACAAGATGTAAAAATATATTTAAGTTCTAATCCCCCGTACCTGTGAGCATGACCTTATTTGGAAATAGTCTTTGCAGGTGATCAAGTTGAGGTCATTAGGGTGGCCCTAATCCAATATGGCTGGTGTCCATATAAAAAAGGGAAATTTGCACACAGAGACAGGCACACACTCAGGGAGGACACAGTGTTAAAGTTGGAATTATACTGCCACAAGCTGAGGAATGCCAACGATTGTCAGCAAACCACCAGAAGCCAGGAGAGAGGCACGGATTGGATTCTCTCTACTGCCTCAGAAGAAACCAACTCTGCCTTTATTTCAGACTCCTGGCCTCCACAACTCTGAGACAACACCTTTGTGTAATTAAGCCACCCAGTCTGTGGTACTTTGTTACAGCTGCCTTAGCAAACTCATACACATGTTTTTCCTTCTTCTTTTTCTTCTTTTTCAGCATTGCTTTGCTTATTGCTTTGCACATGATTTACAGCCATTCACTTCTAGGGCTTCACATATGAAGAAGATAAACCTTCCATTTCTGTGAGTTCCAACATGGACCGTTCACTCACTCCTTCACCTTCTTCCTCTTGTCCACTTTCACCTTCCACCAGACAAGACCAGCGACAAGACACTCTATCTTACCTCTTTCATCACCAAACCCTACCCAAGCAGCTTTTTTATTCATTAACAAACCTCCATTTTAAGATTGCCTTATTTATAAATTCTATTTTGCAAACTCTTTTTGCATTACTTATATGTGTTTAACATTTATTTCTTTATTTATGTTACATTACATGTTCATTTCAATGTAGAAGAAAAATATAATTTGCATCTGAGTCTGTACAATATCATTGCATACTGCATACAAGTGAAAAGTCTAATGAGCTCATTAAGTGCCAAATAACTAGGTGACTGGTATTTTAAGTTAGTTATATTGTGGACAAATCAGTGTAGGGTTGTTAAAAATGTTTTGGTCATGTTCAGGTAAAAAGGTGATAGTTTTGTTTACCCTGGGACATTATTTTTGTCCATTTATGGCTAAATTGTTTTCCCACATGAGTTTTAGGAGCCAGCACTTCCAATGGTCCTCGAAGTATGTGTGGTGAGTAGAGGCACTGAATGCAGACTGTGATATACACCTAACAAATGAAACTTAGGTTTGTGGAACAAACCCTCAGATAACCATACTGCTTTTAACACAGATTTTTGAGCTTGCTATTGAACTTTTGTGGTCAAAAAGCCATAGGATCAATATACACACCATCAAATCCATCATCTAATGGCAAAGACATATAAGATACAGGCCTTGATCAGATCCTGGAAGCACAGAAAATTGCATCACAATTTGGTTCAGAATCTCATGGAACTTGCTCCTTCTATTGCCTCCTGTCCTAAGACTTCACAAGGAGTTCCTTATGGTTGGTTGACTTAGGAATAAAAATAATAGTCAGTCCTGATATATAGATAATTTTTATAATTTAGTGGCCCTGATCAGTGGTGGACGGCTGTAACATTATAGCATCATAGAGAGATGTTCATAAATGACCAGGGTTGAAGATAAATTCTTCCAGTGGCCAGAACTTTAAGCAATATTTTATATTGTCCACTTTTTCTCAACTAAAGCAGGGCAGAGAAAGGGCTCCACACTGGTTTACAAGCTGCAACCATTGGGTTTGCAAGATGGTCAGGGATTTAGAATGAACTGGCCGAAAGCATGGGGAAGAGGTATATGGAATGGTCTTGAAGGCTGGGCGTAGGCTGTGAAGATGTTTGGAAACTGTGTGAATACCTACCAGAGGGCATCTCTGTAGAGGAGCCTATCAAGACCAGGTGGACCAGATGACCTCTTCCCTCAGATGTCTTCTTTCCTCGACCACACCAGCACCAAACAAAATGGCAGGATATTTGCTATGAGGCAACACATGGCTCAGAAACATGGAATTCTTATCACTGATGCCAATCTGGATCCTGTCACTGATGAGTTTCTACCCTGACAATATCACTGTGCCCTGACACGGTCATCATTCCTTGAGGGGACCATTTAAGTACCTGTGCCAAGTTAATTATATGAAATGCCTTACATCGTGGGAGGAGCAATGGTTTGTCTTTTCCAAAATAGACATGTATTTTGGATATGGATTTGACTTTCTGACTTACAATACTTCTTCCAGCACCAACATCTGTGGATGTCTGAAATGCCTAATTGCCATCATCGTACCTCATTATCCTGGCTCCTAACAGAGCAGCCAATGTCACAGCACAAGACATACAGTGATGGACTCATGTCCACGGAATTCTCTGGTTTTAATATATAGCTTGTCATTGAGAAACAGACTGTCAGATGAACTAGTGAATGGAGCTACTAAATCTTTAGCTATGGTTCCAGTTAAGAAAAAAATTTCTGAAAATCTGGAGGACTATCTCACAGGAAGCAATATTTCCTTAAGTCTACTGAACACATTATATGGTACTATTTTTCCCAGAGGCAATACGGACATATCTGGGAATTTAAGGGATAAAAATTGGGGATGCTCCTCTCATACTTCCCTCTCGCTATTACACCTAATAACAAACTTCACTGAATAAGGGGTCTTAACAGGGCCAGGTTTAGTGTAAGACAAGCGAGGCAGTTGACGCACATGTAAAATTCAAGGAGCACCAAAAACTCAGTCACCTAGACAAGTAATATTTTAATTCAATTTTTCAAAAAATCTCTGATGAATAAAATATCAAAAATTTAAATAAAGACAGGATAAGTAACCTGAGATAATTAAATTTTATTTAAAATTTTCACTTGGTGAAGAGAAATTGTCCAACATGACAGTTCTCATTTGAAAATGAAATAAGCAAAGAAGTTGACTTTGAAAATATTATTTGATGAATAATATTATTCATCAAATAATGTTTATATTGTTTAATATTATTTGATGAATCTATTTTTCATTAAAGCCAGAAAAGTAACATTATAATAAGTTCCAATTTTGATATAAATAAAATATTTAAACATGTTTCAAGTTCCAATATACCTACTTCTAACCTTTCAATAATTTTTCAACTATTTAATGTTGTAGAAAAATTATCCATTAAAATAAAATACATAAAAATATGTATATAAGGGTGCACATTTTTCCTTTTCTTGCAGGTTCTGATATAGTTTGGCTTATGTTGGATCCTGTCTTCATTTCAAGTTTTTGGCATTTTTGTTCATCTTGTATTTTTGGCATCAATATTGATTTTTAAAATATTGCATTAAAATATTATTTATCTTGATTATAGCTTTTCTGGTGCTTGAGGCAAATGCTTCATTTGGCTGCCCTAATTCCTATCCTGGGCATTAGTTCTTGTATTAGGATTTTCCAGAGAAACAGATCAATAGGATCTAGATCTAGATCTAGATATTTATTATAGGAATTGGCTTACAGACTATGGAGGCTGAGAAGTACCAAGACGTGCAGTCATTAAGCGAGATCCCCAGGAGGGATGATGGTGTGGCTCTAGTCTGAAAGCAGTGAACTCAGGACCTAAGAAGAGCCAGTGTTTCAGTCTGAGTTCAAAGGCTGGGAAAAGACCAGTGTCCCAACTCAAGGTAGCCAGGGAGGAGGAAGTGCACATTCCTTATGGGAGTGTCAGCCTTTTCCTTCTATTCAGGTTTTCAATTGATGAGGTCTGTCTAAGTCAGAGAGGGCAACTTGCACTACTCAGTCTATCAATTCAAATGTTAGTCTCATCCAGAAACAGCCACACGTACACAAAATGTTGTTTGGCCAAATGTCTGGCACACGATTGTCCCAGTCAAGATGACACATAAAATTAACCATCACAGTTTCCAAGAGAGGAATAATACTACCAGGCCAAACAACAAGGGCTCCACTGAAGCAAAGTTGAGACTAAGGCCATTTTGATGCCCAAGGCTTTGTATTTGCTGGAGTAAATGTTTCTAATTACCAGGAGAATTTGGGGGGAGTTGCTACACAGTAAGGGCAGGGGAAACTATGTTTAAAACCCAGGGGAAAAAAAAACACCCAGGGATCCTCAGTGTTCATTTCAGTACTCTCATGGTGGTAAACGTAAATGGAAAACTACAGTATCCTAATAAAAACAGAATCACTGAAGTTTTAGACACTTAAGAAATAAAGGTTTGGGTCATTCTACCTCACCCAAGAAGACAATGCTGGTCAGTTATAATACGACCTGGGAATTAGGACACATGGGATGGATAGACAATGATAAAAATGATAAATATCAATTGTTACAATTACAGAGTGAGGACTGTAGCAGCTACACACATTTCCTTTCCAGCTTGTTACAATTTGTGTATATGAACCAATTTGTGTATATACAATTTGTGTATATGAGTGAGAGTATCTTCATTTTATGAGGCAGAGTTACATTTTCTACACCAAGAAGACTGTAAAGGCTAAAATGAGAAGGACTTGAAAACAGGCAGAAGGGGATGTACAGATGCCAGGAAACCCAAGGAGTGGACTGTGCAGGTCACGTATCTACTCTTCCTCAGCTCCAAGACTATGTGATGCTTGAGGCTGCAATTCTGAAGCCACTCTTCATGCTTTCTCACCAGTTTCCTCCTAGGTTCTGTGTGTGGCGATGCTGGAAGAGAACTGGAAGGCAAGAGGAGAGGAAAAGGTACTTGCTTCCTGGTTCCAGCATCCCAAGCATCTCCCACTGCCACCCCCAGCAGAGGACAGCTATGGCTCAAGGTTCTCCCTGCCCTGGGCACTAACTTCCAGCACCAGCTTCACGGCACATTCTTCGTGTTCCAGTGTCTAGCTGTAGGGAGACTCCCTCTCAGATCTAAGCACCACTGACTCTTAGTCGTCCCATTCTGAGGTTTGAGCATCAGCCTCTGAGGTCCCTCCTCTGAGCTTCAAGTCAATAACCCAACTCTTCCTGTGTTTCCCCAAACTAGAGGAACTTAGCTGTTTCCTTCACTTAATTAATACATGGGTCACTAATAAACCCTGGAGGGATTCGGTGCTTTCAAGATTTACAGTCTGATTACCCCTTTTTGCCTTGTTAGACTTTCAACGTCTGTGTAAAAATGATTGTGTCCCCCACTGTTTGAAATACCTCACATGATTTTTGTTTTCCCAACTGGCCCTTAATGGATTTACTTCTTCGAGGGAAATCTACCCCTCCTGTGTGTGAAATACTAAGGGTTCTCTTGCTGTTTGTACCTGCAGTGCACCTTGCAAGTCCTAGTACTGAGGACAATTCCTTCTGAGACAGACTATTATCCACCAGGGAAGTGCAGAAATGAGCAAGAATAATTTTGATAGGATAAAAAAATAGGTAAAACAAAAATATTGGACTGTGATGAGCCCAAGTCTGACAGAAAAACATATAATGTGTTACGACACCTGGGCAGTGAAAAGATGGTCTTCAGAAGAAAAGAGATGGGGTTTGACTTTGCAAAGTAGATTAATTACCTTGATTTCCAGAGAACCAGCTAGAAAGAGGGTATTGTGAAAGGTGATTTTCAGCCCCCTATATTAGACTCTGAATAACTAAATAAAATAAACTATTCCTGGAGAAAGAGAGGCCCCAGTGCAGTTAAATGGCTTCAGACTTTCAGGAAGCCAAGTGGGAGTAATCTCCTCTTAGCCCCCACCTCCCCCAAGAACTAGATGCCAAGGTCCAGGCTCCAGGATCCAGTCTGAGAGGGCAGCCCTCAGTCTGCCTCACACCTCATGACGATGTTCTATCAGTTAGTTGGACTTTGAGAGCTGAGCGTCTACTACCAAGTGACAGCCCTTCCAAGGAATTGCAAGTCTTAGCAACCATCTTACGTGTTCTGAAGTGAGGTTAGTTTCTTTCTCTTTTTAAGTGGATTCATCCAAATACAAAAAGTCCCTTTCTCCTCTCATTGAGGGAAACTTTCCTGAAGATAAACTAGCATGTGACATAACTATACCCCCAAGAAAATAAAGCTATGGGTGATGAGAGAATTATACAGGTAGATTGTAGCAGTCAACCTCTGCACGTCAAGTATAATTTTGGTGTCTCTCTTGGAAATGATGGGTGGCTATGCCAGCAAAACCAGGCACTGCTTCTATCCCAGAAAAATACAATCTTTATTGGATGATAATTGATATCAGCAATTCTTGAGGTCATGAAAACGGAGCATTGAGAGTTGTAGGTGTGGATTTCTTAGTGCCTGACTTCTCATAGCTTAGGACCCACAAGAATTACATGGGCCACACTGGGAAGCTTACATGTGATGACTAACTCAGGGTGCAAGCATGTTTTAGAGACAGTCTGAGCCACTTCTATTGACTGGCCCTTGCTTTTACAAGTCATGATTTGGGAGTATTGTGGCTCTGAGGGCACACATATCCCTTTTGTTTATTTTATTAGATCTCTGAATAAACAAAGGAGATCAATTTACAGTGGTGAACATCATATGATAACATTTAGCCTTACCTCATAACTCAAATGCATCCTGTACTGGCCAATACGCCATCTTGATGGTACATCAGAGATTGTTAGGATTTGGGGAGGGAAGGTGAATAAGTGGAACACAGGGGAATTTTAGGGCAATAAAACTGTTCTATACGATAGTGTAATCATGGACACATGATGTTATACATTTGTCAAAACCCATACAATGTACAGAGCAGAGAGGATTCTAATGTAGTCTATGGACTTTAATTAATTGATAGTGTGTGAGTGTAGGTTCATCAATTTTAACAAATGTACCACACTACTACAAAATGTAGTAATAGGGAAAACTGTGTGCTGAGGAGGAGGCTGGTATGAGGGAACTCTGTTCACTTTCTGATCAACTGCTATACAAACATAAAATGGCTTTAAATAAATAAAGTCTTCCTATTAAAAAAAAAAGCTTATAAAATTGGATCTATAAAATTGATGTCCAAAGCAGCGGTGATAAACTCCTTAGAGGAACCATACTCAGTGAAAACCAAGGCAAGGAATGAAATCAAATAAATACCTGTAAAACTAATATCAAAATACTGCAGCCTCTGATTGGAGACTACAGCGAGGTCCTGGTGGAAATAAATGTCTCCAAAAGCAAAGAAATTCGTGAAATGTATAAGGTGTGTTAAGAGGATGCCCAAAACACTTGGGAAGGAAACTTTGCATGGAACTGGAGACTGCTCATCATCTGGAGAAAATCCAGTGAAATACAAGTTGGTATAATCACGACAAGGCCAAGTGTTCCTTGAGTCTATTGCTGTCATGGCAACACTGTCCCTCAATGAGACAATTTGTGCTTACTAGGATTTAAAACCAATAGTTTTTAAATACTATCTACTTTCATAATGACCTAGTGGCTGGGATTCAGGTTGAAATGTGCCAGGACCTCTCCAGGGGCCCAAGAAGAAACCCTCAGGCAGCAAGGGGGAGCTGAAGGTCAGAAATTAAGGGCAGAGGTGCCCCAAAGAAGGAGGGGCCCCAAGAGTGCAGGCAGGGTATGAACAATGCATACCATCTCGGTCTGGTCCTACGGGATCAAAATCTCTCCTGATGTACCTCCTTATGGAACTTTCTGGAGCTTTCCCTGGTTATCTCTGAGAACAATTGCTTTCTGTGGCCAGAAAACTAGACGAGACCTCTATGGAGTAAGTTACCTTGCCATATGCCTGACAATAAAGAGAGTACAAACATATGCACTAATGAGAGGATTACCCAGGAAATCAGAAGTTCATGGCAGACACTCAGTAAGGCCTGGGAGACCCACTAGGTCTGAAAAATTGTAGCAATTTAGCAATTTAGGAAACTGTCACTGAAGAAGAGAGAGAAAAATGAAATGTTTTCAGATCTCCAACTACTGCTGCAGAATACAGGACAAGCCACTAGCAATTGTCATGTTACTTTTCTAAAAGAGCATGTTTATTGAAAAAAAAGTAAAGTTAAATAGGGAAATAATAAAAGATGACAAGAAAAACAGACAAGCTATTGTTTCCTGGCCCAAGTGGATGCTATTTCTCATTGGATGGCCAGTTAGCTGTGGCAACACCTGTTTACCCAAAGGCTCAATTTTCGTTTTTTTGTGGTTTTGTTTTAACATCTTTATTGGAGTATAATTGCTTTACAACGGTGTGTTAGTTTCTACTTTATAACGAAGCGAATCAGTTATACATATACATATGTCTGCATATCTCTTCCGTCTTGGGTCTCCCTCCCTCACACCCTCCCTATCCCACCCCTCTAGGTGGTCACAAAGCACCGAGCTGATCTCCCTGTGCTATGCGGCTGCTTCCCACTAGCTATCTGTTTTATATTTGGTAGTGTATATATGTCCATGCAAAGGTTCAATTTTCAGCAACTTCATATTTGTGTTAGCAAAGAGCTGTGATAAAGCCCATGAATTCAATTTTTTAGAACCACCATAGACTGGAAAATTGTACATGAGAGACAAAGTCCTTTCCTTTATTTATCTGGACTATCTGTATGCAGTGCTATGGACCACTGAGCTGTGTAACAAATCAACCACAATGTTACTGACTTAAGACAACAGTTTTATTGTTTTATAATTCTGGAGGGCAGAAATCTGACATGGGTCTCGTCCACCTGGCTAAAATCTAAGTGTTGGCAGGATGTGGTCCTTCCTAGAGGCTGGAAGGAAGAACCTGTTTCCTGCTGATCCGGGTGGTTGGCAGAATTCAGTTTCTTGCAATAGGATGGAGGCTCCATTTCCTCCTTGGCTGCCAATTGAAGGCTGTTTCCCGCTTCTAGGGACCATCTGCCTGTCTTGGCTCATAGCTCCATGTCTGCATCTTCATGCCACCAATGACCGGCTGGGTCCCTCTCATGCTTCAGGACCTTCTTGCTTCATCTTTCACTGGTACATCTCTCCAACAATGCTTCTGCCTCCCTCTTCTACTTTTAAGGTCCATATAGTTACACTGAGTCCACCCAGTGCATCTCCTGGGAGATCACCCAGCATAATCTCTTTATTTTAATATCTGTAACCTTAATTCTATCTACAAAGTTCTTCTGAGATAAAACATGTCCATGGATTCCAGGGATTAGGGTGTGGACATTTGGGGGCATTATTCATCCTGCCACACCTTCCAATGAAAGCAATCTTCGTGTGGTCCAGTGATGTCAAAATCCACACACCTGTCCTTGTACATTCTTGGATCACAAGCTCATCTCTTATACCACTCTTTTCTACTCTTAAGAAGCATTTATTTCCAGGATAACAGCAAAGACAAAGCACTCTAATTCTTGCTGATACACCTGTCCTTAGGGATAGTGACACAGAACCCAGAAAGCGTCTTTCTCCTTCAGATCCATCACTAACAAAAAACTACTCTGAGCCCATCCTCAACATTCTCCTAACCTCCCTACCAATGGTCTCGTCATGGTTCGGGGCAGAAAACTATGGACTGGCAGGGCTTCAGGCTTTCTTTGGAACCAGATTCAGGCTCATGGACACAGAGCATAGAGGGAAGGCCTTCAATGATATTTGATGACTGGCTACAGCTGCCCATTCTGCCCACTCTGCTCATTCATCTGGAGGACTTGGAGGGATCACAACTCCTCATCTCCCAGTTGCCAACCACTTATTTATTAAAAAATCATTATGGATATCACAATAAAAAGAGCCATCTACACTATGAAGGAAATGCTTTTGGTTGGTACTTTGCCTTGTAAGGTCCTCAGTGTATTTTTCATACCCAAGTATCGTTGGTTAAAGGCAAAACCAATGACCCCAGAGTGTCAAGGAAATGATGAATTGCTTGCATTCTAAAATAAAATGCAAATACAGTTAAGTGAAGAGAGCAAGAATCAAATCCTAGATTGCTTATATGCCTGGACTTTCTGTGTTTATATGACCTAGACAAGTCAAGGACATATCTTCTAACCTAAAAGGAAGCTAACAACTAACCCATTTCATCTGACCACCAGGGAAGGTGATGGGAATTAGGGGTTAAAAGTAAAACCAGGAACATCCTGAGACCTGTTAGAAAAAGAATCAGGAGACTTCAGTAGGGAAGAACCCCACAAAGCAAAGTCAGGGGGCTCAGGAGAGACCTTAACACAGAAATTTCTGTTAAGACAAAGGTATTTTAGAAGCCACTCTTGAAAGCACACAAGTTCAAGATCCCTGCCTCGATGGAAAGCGCCCTGGGCTGTGTTACTGGACAAGGTGCTGGAAACAGCAGCCCACCCACTGTTCCAGACCACACTTCTCTGTTCCTCTCCACAGGCAGCCACAAGCTTCCTCTCTAGAGAAGAACACATTTTGCCTGAGTCTCCTGGGGATGGAGAGGGTCAAGGGGCACGCCACTTCTGTTCTATTCTTGCCAAGAATGCAGAATCTCCATCTAACCAAGAGGAAATGTCAGGCAAACCCACAGCCAGAGTTCTTCAAAGTGCTGGAGCAGCGAGGTTGTGCAAGAAATGCGATGGAAGATACAGCAGCAGAGTGAACACCCCACAGAACAGGCATTTGGGATGTTGCTGCTGAAGCTGCTCCTGTGGTTGTTTTTATCATGAGGACCTTGCCTAACAGGAGCTGATAGGCCACTATGGGAGGCAAAACCAGATTGAGAGAATTAGCAGTGCAAAAGGGGGTTGAACGGCATGTTGCAGATATAACTATGATGTAGTTCAACTGTTAGATTAGAAGCATGGGGTAGCCATTACTGGACATACAGAAGGCTTTTGGAAGGGAGGAGTGAGCTTGGTCAGAAAAATGAATAGTATTGCTTTTGGAGTATTCTGAGAAATAAGAACACAAGGTAGTCTGGAGGCACCAAGGACAGCTCCCGGGTTTGCATGAGAACAATTTGAGTTCAGAGGACAGCAACATCTCCGAAGTAGTTGTACTACAGTGAACAAGGGGGTCAACATTGAGTGAATAATTTCTACCTTTGAGTCATGTGTTTGTTTCTTATGGCTGTTCTAATGAATTCCCACAAACTTAGTGGCTTAAAACAATGCACATTTACTACCTTACAGCTGTGGCAGTCAGAGTCTTAAGGTGCTGAAATCAGGGTTTGGGTAAGGCTGGTTCCTTCTAGAGGCTGTAGGGAGAGAACTCAGTCTTTGCCTCTTCCATGGAAGCCACCTCCTTCCTCCACTTCTGGCTGCATCACTCCAGTCTCTGCCTCACCGTCATTGCCACCTCTCCGGCACTGACCCTCCTTCCCTTTTATAAGGAACCCTGTGATTACATTGATGGCTCAGATAACATGTAACTCAGATAATCCAGGTCAACTTCAAGTAGCACGGTGGAGTCGAGAAGAGGAGAATTTCAGAGGACCTCGAAGATAAGCCTGTGAGTTAGACTTTCTACAATAAGAAGCTGGAGTGATTGACAGCATTTTATTTGATTTTATTTTTATTTATTTATTTAGTTTTGTGGTACACGGGCCTCTCACTGTTGTGGCCTCTCTCGTTGTGGAGCACAGGCTCAAGACGCGCAGGCTCCGTGGCCATGGCTCACGGGCCCAGCCGCTCCACGGCATGTGGGATCTTCCCGGACTGGGGCACAAACCCGTGTCCCCTGCATCGGCAGGAGGACTCTCAACAACTGCGCCACCAGGAAGCCCTGACAGCATTTTAAATAAGTTCCTGGCACAAGAAAAGAGCAAACAAATGTGTAACTGTCATCTGCAGAGTGGCTTGATGCGGAAGGGACTGGGGTCAGGGAAGACAGAGGGGACACTGGACCTTGTTGCAAAGACCCAGGTACCAGAGTCCCCCAACGAAGGAAAGCAGTCTCACTAGGGAAAGAAGATGGAGCAAAGAGAAAGACAGGTCAAGGGCAGGTCCAGGACTGGTGACCACCACACACTGGGGACAAGTAGGAGGGGCTTGAAGGAGCTCATTTTCCTGAGAGTTGCAGCAGCTGCCAGGTGGACCAGGAGACTGTAGGCAAGGACGTGTCCCAGACACAGCCCCGGGACATCTGCTCCCAGGTATTGGGATAATTTGGTGTATTCTCATTCTTTTAGGGCACATTTATCATACTTTTCTAGTTTATTATTTTCTGTGTTTTAAAATTTGAAAGCAAATGGAAGGACACACCACCTTTAAGAATAGGAAGGAGGGAATCCCTGGCTGCTCTGTTTGTTTGCCATTTCCATCAAGGTGCATAATCATGAAGACCCAATAGAAAGCATAGAGAATCACACCTAGAAATGTTATCCATACAAGTGCTCTTACAAAAGGCGTTTGATAAAGATTACGTTGAGACACGAGTCAGGATTAACAGGGATCTTCCCTCTGGCATGTCCCTCACCCCCATTATCTGTGACATTGACTTGCACGTGCTTTGATCATGGGATGAGTTTTTTCCTTAAGAAAGCTTTGACAGGAACTTACCTGGTGGCTAAGAAGGTGGTTAAGAATCTGTCTGCCAGTGCCGGGAACACAAGTTTGAGCCCTGGTCTGGGAAGATCTCACATGCCACAGAGCAACTAAGCCCATGTGCCACAACTACCGAGACCATGTGCCACAACTACCAAGCCCACATGCCACAACTGCTGAAGCCCACGCACCTACAGCCCCTGCTCTGCAACAAGAGAAGCCACCACAATGAGAAGCCTGCGCACCACGACAAAGAGTAGCCCCCGCTCGCCACAACTAGAGAAAGCCCCCGCACAGCAATGAAGACCCAATGCAGCCAAAAATACATAAATAAACAAATAAATAAATAAATAAAAATTTAAAAAAGGAAAGCTTTGACAATAATTACATAACAAGTTACAAAAAGTTAAACTTACATAATAAAAATCAGAAAAAATTTGTTATACAGGTTATAAAACCAAGCAAGAGTCTTCTGAAATATAGTGTCTATATTTGTACTTGCTACTTCACACTTCTCTTTCCTCTTCTCACTTGAGTAACACCCAATCCCATGCACAAGTTAATTGGAAATATCGAACCAAACTCACCGTGGGATCATGTGGTAGGTATTCAAGACCATCTGATGTCTTTGATTCGAGTACTTTAAAAAGTTATCACTTCCAACGGTTATCTAATTTGGTCTCCTATTGTATATTCAAATGAAAACCCAACAGGCAGACGAAAATGTTCGTGTGAAAACGCAACAGGCAGAATCGCAGAAAAGAATTCTTATTCAATTTCTTGAAAATAAACATGACAAATTCGACTTCATTTCTCAGTAACACAAGATCCTTAGCCAGATTTTCCTTCCATCCATTTTTTCTTGGTAATATATATATACATGTTTGTTATCATTTTCTCTTGAATTTTCTTACTCTTTTCATCTTTTTAAACATTTTTCAAATATACATAAGCCTTAAAAAGGTTTCAGGAGCTCTATTTTTTGGAATGTTGGCATGGAAATTCTGATCCAAATTATTGTGTCCTTCACTTTCAATTTAAATAGAATATGTGAGTTCAACCAGATAAAAAGCAAAACTGAGACATCATCTGCTTTGAAATGAGTAAAACCCACTTACAGTTGTCCTGTCTGTCCCTCCCTTCCTCCTCCCAGCCATGGTAGTTCTAAGACTTCTTCACGACCACCTCCATAGATGCCTGAGAAAGGGAGTTTTTGTCAACAGTCTTCTCTCCCCATCTGTGACAAGAACCTTGGAGTCCTGGCTCAGTAAGAAACATATTGTCTGGTGCCTTGACAACCTAAAACACTTTGAAAATGAATTCCATTTTCTTTGCCTGCTGTACGTACGTACTCAGGATGATTCAGAACCCCCAGGACATGTGGTAAGAACAGAAGCTTTCGGAGTTAGTCCAATCAGGAACAAAAGTAAAGAAACAGAAATAAGAATAAAGCTCACCTTGCTGGAATACACCTATTCCGTTAAATCTCATTTAATACAAAGAGTGACATAAAAACACAATGCAGTCCAACAGCAAGTGCTTACGCTAAAAAACCCCACAGACCTCACCTGGTTTTCTCTCTGCCTTTCCTCTCCACGCCAAGAGGGCTTTCCAGAAGTCAAAAGAGCAACAGCAAAGTAACCCACTTAAACACAAACTGAAACTGTTTTCCAAAAGTCATCAGAACAAGTTTTGTTTTTCTCTTTTACCAAAGAACAAGAGCACTTGAGAGGTATTTCACCCTGAGTTTCACCTCACAGACAAGCACGTGAGCTGCAGCACCAGCCCCTAAGCAAGTGGGAGGCAATGCCTGAGCCTGGTGGGGCAGCCAGACGGGGTGACATTGGCCCCAGGCTGCACGTCCTCTGCCTCTCTTGAAACTGAGGAGGATCCTGTGAGGCTCCTGGGCACAGAAACCCTTCTGTCCTCTGTTTCTTGTAGGACAAGACCCCAGCCTCTGTGACCTTCCCCGATTTCCAAAGGGCAGAGGTTGCTAATCAAGGGAAGATCAGCCAAGCAACCACGATTAAAGGGACCAGAGAAGCTCACCAGATTAGAAGAATACAGGCCCTTCACACCCTAATCTTGTCAGCAACCCCGCCCTTGAACTATTGCTATAAAACCCCTCATCAAATCCTCCCAGGTTGAGATGCACAGTTTTCAAAGGCAGGAACCCACCGTGTTCCCCTTTGCCTGGCAAAGCAATAAAGCTGTTTTTTTCTACTTCACTCCAAGCTCTCTCTGAGATTAGATTAAGCACCGGTGTACAGAGACTTAGTTTTCAGCATCACTGTCTGGAGACAACAACGACTCAGAGTCAGGAACAACCCAGCAGGCAGGACACAGGAGAAGTAACTCCGCGCTCAGAGCACTTTGGAGGAAAAGCAGGTCATCCTCTTTCTCCGCGGGAGAAAGAAACTCCTGGTGGGAGCACAGCCAGCTCCACGGGCGGGGGACCCAGTGGCCCCATGGGGCCGTGTTCTGAAGGGCCCTGTGCTTGCTTTGTACTCTGCTGTGGCCTTCTTGAACTTAATATTATGAAGAAGCACCCTGCATTTTCATTATGCCTGGGCTGCACAGCTCTGTAGCTGTCCTGGGTGTGAGTCAGAAGAGCAAGTAGTCTGGAGCAGGGCTGTGAATCCTGGCTTCAGGCAACTCTGTCCTCGGCAGCACGTCATGTGATTTTCTAAATGCCATTTCTTGTTTTTAAATCGGAGCTCAAAATACTTGCTACCTCATGGCTGATATGCTGAACTCGTGCATAAGGACACGCAAAACACACAGCACAGAATAAGTACCTAATGTGAGCTGTCAAGCTGAAAGCTCCAATTAGTATTTGTCAAACTGAACTAAATATTATTTATAGGGAGTGGAGGAGTTTGGGGGGAGGGGGAATGTTTCACCTTAACCACTTCTCTAACATCTCTATATGTTTTTACCCTGCCTCTAAACTCTATTTTTACTTCCATCTTAAGAAATATTTCCTATCATTTAATCTAAAATATCTAATTGAATTTTTACTCTCATTATTTTTAGAAGGAAAAAAAATACATTTTTTTTCAAGAAGAAACAAATCAGTGGAGGCACTAACTAGACCGTTTCTCTCGGTAGAAAGAACTCCCTCTGATTTGTAAAGCAGAAAATATGGATTATGTAGGAGGGCAGCTTTTAAACGTTCATTGGCCATGAGTCCCACATGAAGAACTTATGATACCTTTCAATCCATGCCACTCACCACACTCAACATTGAAACCAAAGTTGTATGCAACTTAAAAAAATCCTGACTCTAACTTTTACTATTTCCTCCTCAATCTGACATGTTTCTGTTCTATTTCAATCTCTTTTTCCAAGCTGGATTGTGACCCACTAGCTTCATTTCATTAGCCAGACTCATCAAGAAAAAAAGGTAGAAGACTCAAATCAATAGAATTAGAAATGAAAAAGGAGAAGTAACAAATGACACTGCAGAAATACAAAGGATCATGAGAGATTACTGCAAGCAACTATATGCCAATAAAATGTACAACCTGGAAGAAATGGACAAATTCTTAGAAAAGCACAACCTTCTGAGACTGAACCAGGAAGAAATAGAAAATATTAACAGACCAATCACAAGCACTGAAATGGAGACTGTGATTAAAAATCTTCATAATCTGGGCTTCCCTGGTGGTGCAGTGGTTGGGAGTCTGCCTGCTAATGCAGGGGACACGGGTTCGAGCCCTGGTCTGGGAGGATCCCACATGCCGCGGAGCAACTGGGCCCGTGAGCCACAACTACTGAGCCTGCGCGTCTGGAGCCTGTGCTCTGTAACAAGAGAGGCCGCAGTAGTGACAGGTCCGCACACTGCGATGAAGAGCGGCCCCCGCTTGCCGCAACTAGAGAAAGCCCTTGAGCAGAAACGAAGACCCAACACAGCAAAAATAAATAAATAAATTACTAAGCTCCTACCTCCAACATCTTCTTTAAAAAAAAAAAAATCTTCATAATCCATTTATGTGCTACAACATGCCATTTAGAAAATGTTGATCGAGGGGCTGTTTTATTGTGAAAAATTATATTTGGAGAAACATGTTCAAGACTATTGGTGGAGTCATGATCCCTCCTCCAAGTTAATATGTTGAAGTCACTGCCCCAGTACCTTAGACTGCAACTATATTTTCAGATAGGTCATTTAAAGATGTGACTTAGTTAAATGAAACTGTTGGTATGGGCCCTAACCCAGTATAACTTGTGTCTTTATAAGAAGAGGAAGAGACCAGGGATGCACAGGCACAGAGGAATAAACCATGTGGGAACACAGCAAGAAGACAGCCATCCACAAGGCAAGCAGAGAGGGCTGAGAAGAAACCAACCCTGCCCACACCTTGATCTTGGACTTCCAGCCTCCAGAACCATGAAAAAATAAATGTCTGTTGTTTAAGCCGCCCCATCTGTGGCACTTTGTTACAACAGCTCGAGCCGACTAATACAGAGCCTTCAGTAAAAGATGCGGAACACACGTGATTACCTTGCTCCCTCCCAATATCCTCTTAAATCATGGTAAACGGGTTAAGATGTATAAAGAGGTGAGAGTCATTATTTTGGAAGCTGGAAAGCAGGTGAATGAATAACACTTTTTTAGCAACAACAGCTGTGAAACCTAAGTTGGCATTGGGGGTCCCCAGCAAGTCGCTCTGTGCCTTAGACCTCATGGTGACTCTGGAACTGGGGAGCTGTAGCTGGGATGCCCCTAACATGGACCGAGGGCAGGGGAGGAAAATGGACATCCACTGAGTGTGACGGTGAAGCAGTGTGGCCACCAACTGCCCAGCCCAGCCCACATCTGGAAGCTGCCCCCTCCTCCTCCTCAGCATGTGGGATTCTGTCCTTAAGGGCTGCAGGCACAGCCTAGCACAGGGGTGCTGCGTGGAAACAGGAAAGCCAGTGAAAGCCACATACTGGATAGGGGTGGAAGAAAGAAATGACAAGGAAACAGAGCCAATGCAGAAAGCAGAAACATTTTTGAAGAGTGTGTATTTAATGTCCTCAAGAATAGGGGAAACTTGGCCTCAACTGAAGCAAGCAGCAGCATAACATTTCATAGTAGGAAGGTAACTAAATCTTAGCTATAAATGGATTTTTAGACTATTTTCCAGGTTGTTTTGATATTCAAAAATATTCAAAATACTTTTTTTTTAATTATTTTTTGGCTGTGTTGGGTCTTCGTTGCTGCATGTGGGCTTTCTCTAGTTGTGGCGAGCAAGGACTACTCTTCGTTGTAGAGCGCAGACTTCTCATTGCTTCTCTTGTTGTGGAGCATGGGCTCTAGGCACGTGGGATTCAGTAGTTGTGGCACCTGGGCTCAGTAGTTGTGGCGCACGGGCTCAGTTGCTCCATGACATGTGGGATCTTCCTGGATCAGGGCTAGAACCCGTGTCCCCTGCATTGGCAGGCAGATTCTTAAACACTGGGCCACCAGGGAAGTCCCCAAAACATTCTTGTTTCAAAAATAATCTTATGCAATTACTTTGATATTCTGGTTCTTTCATTGTAACAGGATATATTCTTTAAAATGATGGGGTTGGGCTTCCCTGGTGGTGCAGTGGTTGAGAGTCTGCCTGCCGATGCAGGGGACACAGGCTCGTGCCCTGGTCTGGGAAGATCCCACATGCCACGGAGTGGCTGGGCCCGTGAGCCATGGCCGCTGAGCCTGCGCGTCCGGAGCCTGTGCTCCACAACGGGAGAGGCCACAACAGTGACAGGCCCAAGTACCACAAAAAAAAAAGATGGGGTTGCTGGGGCAAAGGGTGTGTGTCTATCAGATTATCAGAGATTTCAAAAAGCTGTAGCAGTCCTCATCTTGACCAGCAATGGCTGCTCACCTTGTTCCCTGAATCCTCCTCCAGACTGAAAGCTACAGTGCTTGCTATGTTTTGCTAGTCTGCTGGGTGGAAACTATGAAGGTATTATTGCTTTAGCTTTCATTTTCCTGCATGCTGGTGATGTTGAGATTTCTGACTGTATTTCCTCTTCTGTGTATCGCTTGCCCATCTCATTGCCCATTTTCCCACTGAGCTGTCAGTCTTTTTTTCTTATATATTTATAGGAGCACTTTTACTGTCTCCTATATATGAAACAGAGCCAGACCCTATGGGGTCTTCCCAGGACAGACCTGGGGTCCCCCATGTCCTCTGCCTGCCTCTTGTTTGTAGAAAAACTTGAGCCAAAGAATAAATTTAATCAGAGAAGTGAGAAAATGCAGAAGCAAAGGAAAGTAGTCAAACAGGACAAAATAATAATAGTTTAGTTATTAAACAAAGTCAGGGACCTTTAGTTCCTCCTCAAGGACTATAGATCATATTCTGAGCCATATCCTGTGAGCTGTCTGGTAGATACTGAAACACCCATCAGGTGGAAGAAGTTAACTATTAATACATGATGACCAGACTGTAGCCATGACATAAGCTGCCACAATTCCGAGAACTGGCCTCGAGGAAATAGGAACAAACTGGCCCTGGAACTGAAGACTAACTGCACTTAAAACAATCAAAATTACACTGATCAGACCACTTCATGACCAATTTCAAGATGACCGTCAGAGCTGACTGCTGTTTCTTCCTGTAGCCCTCTCCCTCTTCCCATAAACCCCTGAAACTCCCCTTTCATAGCTCCTGCCAACTGATTGGCAGCAGGCAGCTGGCCTGTGGACATGAGTCAGCCTTCTCCCCTGGTTGTCAGCCTCTGGAATAAAGCAAACTTTCCTTTCTACCAACACTTGCTTCTCAAGTATTGACCTTCAAGTGGTGAGCAACCGGACCTGAGTTTGATAACATAAATCCACATCATTTAGCCAGGGGTGATACTCAGAACATCTGGGAGAGCTGAGGCCACATTAGTGAGGGGTGGGCAGGTGATAGCAGAGCTCAGAGAGGTAAGGGGCCAGCTTTTGTTCTGAGGACAGTGCCATGTGGGGTTTTGAGCACAAGTAGCATGATCTAACGGGCTTTTCAGGAGCACCATTCTGGTGCTGTGTGGAGTGTGAATGGAAGGGGCGAAGGGGAGGCGGGGAGGATGCTCAGAAGGTAGTTTAATATTCTCCTAAATCATCGTGCAGATGTTGTTTTATTTACTTTTTCTTCATGAATCTATGTGCAGTTAGGTCCATGTGTTTCCACACTTTGTGGAGCAGTTGTGGTTAGGACAAGCTGTCTGTCCATCTCACCAAGGCTTCCCAGCACACCAACAGAGTGGCCATTGTCAGGGTCTCTGATGATCTAAGCCTTCCCATCCATGCTTGCCTCACCTTAGGTCTACCAGTCCGTGTTGACCTCACCTCATTACCCCCAGTAGTAAGAGGTTGCTCCCTCTGCCTGGAAACACTTCCTTCCTTGGATCCCAGGCACCCACTCTCAAGGTAAAGGATCCTGAATTATTTTACCAAGATGTAAAGAAATTGATCCTTGATGCTCTCATCTTATTAAATACCTGACCTCAGCCTCCTTGAACAGAATTTAATAAAACAGTAGGAAGGAAAATGCTCATAAAGGAACAAAGATGTAGGCTTCCTTTCACATCCCTTTGCATTGGATGCCAGGGTAGCACATTTCTGATGCAACTGCCCAGCTCCAAACTGCAGAGACTTCTTAGAGAAACCAGGACTGGCTTTGATGTGGCATCAGGGATGTTGGTTGCTCCTCTCCCAGATGGAGATCAGTGTCCTCGAGGAGGAATAGAATAAAGTTTCTACTCTATTTTTCTAGGACATTTAGAGTGAGTGATGCTTGTAGGACCATGTAGAGCACATGGCATTTTAGAACTAAAGACAAAGACAGAGCTTTGGTACATTCATATGCACATATTAGCATAGGGAAGAACGTACCAACCTTGTTTTGATAAGTAAATCTTTCCCATTCAGTGCCACTGCTCTGAAAGTGCTATACAAGGGCACAGAAGGGAAAGCTGTGTGGATCATATGTTATACAAACAAGTTACCTTCCTGTCATCAGTTACCTGGATATGCTCTGATTTTTAGAATTGAGATAAAACTGTGTGTGTGCACCTGTGTATGTGCACATGTGTGTGTGTGCCTGTGTATATTCACATGTGTGTGTGCCTGCCTGTGTGTATTCACATGTGTGTTGGGGGAGGTGCTCTAGAAAGTCCATTTAGCAGAGATCTAGCCTCACTTTGGAAGCCATAACAGAAGACTGTTATTTGCTCTTCAAGAAGCGAAGACAATTTTTGAAAGGGAACACTCAGGGCCCTCAACTGGTTTGCCAACATGATCCAGCTGGTGCTTTGGAGGCTTGTCTGGCTCATCCTTGTGATCTGAGACCCTGGCTCTTACTCAGAGGCCTGTTGGGAACTGAAACCCGGGCACACAGGGTGTGGGAAGGGTTATTTCACTGGATCCACTCCTATGGGTTTCTGGGACTGGTCCCGATTCCATCGAATCTCAGCTTTCCGGTTTCTGGGTGTTGGTGTGTGAACATATAATATTACATTAAACAAGGATTCACAAACTCAGATTTGATGTGGGTGTGTTTCATTTATGATGTTATTTGTTTCTAAACTAATATAAGAGGGTGTGTGTGTAAGGTTGACTTTATGGATATGTAGATACCATAATGGTAAGTGTGTGTACCTTTAATTCTAAAATGCCCCAAGAGAGTGTTCTGTTCCTTCACTGTACCCTCATGTCTACCAGCGTCTGGGGGACCACACGCACTGCATCAACTAAGCCTCAGAGCATGACCAGACAGTGGGACTCTCACCTGTGCTACGTTTGCAGCCTGACCCTCTATCCGCCTAACCCATGTGTTTTTTCCTCATCAACACATTCCTCCTTCCTGGATTCTTCCTCTCTGTCTTATATTCTATGCAACTGAACTAAATTTTAAAATATTATATTCATTGAACTGGAAATTACTATTTCCCATTTCTAATTTGAAAACCAGGTAAGAAGGATTATTTTATTTCTATCTTAAACAACAAACAGAACTAAATTACCATTTTATTTACATGATGAAGAAAGTAGTTTGTGTGTGTGTGTGTGTGTGTGTGTGTGTGTGTGTGTGTGTGTGTGTGTGTGTGTGTAAGACCCTCAATCAAATAAAGCTTCCCAATTCTTATAGAATGTCTATGTTTTGGATCAAATTATCTACTTTTCAATAATACAAGAAAATACAACGTCCAGTTGTGTTTGAAGAGCTTGCCCTAAGAACTAGGCAGTCTCATCCGTGTTTATATTGCCAGGATCAATGCATTTTCTGGCCCGTATCAATCATTCAAAATGTGGTGAAATGAACAGAAACTTTATTGTGATGATTTTTTTTTTTTGAGTTGGGCTGTGAAGCCCTATTTTTAAAATTCTCTTTCGCAGTGAACTAAAGTTAGAAATGGAGAGGAAAAAAATAGGCATTCAACCTTTTAAACATTTCCTCTTTTACGTTATATGAGTTGTAGAAGGCTGTCCCTCTTCATTGCAGTTCCGAGTTTAAGAATAAGTACTTCCTAAAGAAAGAGTCACTGCATTTAGATGTGAACTACAAATCAGTGAGGTACACGTTATATCTCTATTGCCCTTTCTCACAGGAGAAGAGATTAAAGTTAAGAAATCAAAACAGAAGTTTCCCCTGATCTCTAAAAATGATGGATGCTGGCCACAACAGCAGAAAAAAAAAAAGCATAGTTCTAATTGCTGGTTCTTGATGTTTTCACATAGCTGCACTGAAAAGAAACACTATTTTTTAGAGTTGATAAAATCAATCTCCCCTAGCATTTTTTACTGTATTTTTTTATTTTTTTGCGGGAACAAATGGCTGTTAGCTAATGGACTGCACTGTTCATGGTGCAGTTTGCAGAGGCTCCATATTTTCAACAGGAGTAGCTTCAACCATCTCCCTCTTGATTAATAAAATCACATGAACCTCGTCCAGGACAAAGAACTGTTTTTGCATAACTTTTAAGAGCAAAAGAGACTCGGAGAGCAATTTAATTTGGGGAAACAGAACATAATGGGGCTCAAACAAACTAATTTACCCCTAAAGCAGATAAAGTAAGTTCAAGGTTGGTGTTTTCATAATCAGCCAAGTGTTGGAGTTGTTGTTTTATGATTTTTTATGTGAAAGCTGTGCTATTTGATTTTGCTTTTCAGATGCCCAGAAACCAGGCCAAACCCTGGTTCTGATCCAAGGCAGAGCTGAATTTGCCGAAAGCTGGCTGGTTATCTCTCGGTTGCCAGACTGAAAACATTTTTTCGTGACAAATTTTCAGAAACACCCATTTACCTTCACGACCTTCACATAAATCATGAGAAGATTCTGCAGCACAAAAGGCCCCACCGTCCTCAGGTCCTTGTGCCAGGAGACTCTGCTTGCCAGGCAGCTGCCAGGTCTCCTCCTCAGGGTGACAGGAATCAGCTGCTCTGAGCACTTATCAGCAATTCTGGGGCTTGGAAGAGATTCACTGCCTTGGGGCATCACTGGTGTTTAGTTTGCAGATTTGAGTAGCCAGGGGCGTTGTCAGTGCATCACACAGAGCCTGATGGAGGCGCTCCTTCATCACCATCTGCTGTCTGCTTCCTTCTTAGGGAAGGCTGCAGGTGTGAGGAGTCTGCTAAATAAATGAAAACTCGTGCTGTTTCATGACCCAGGCTCTCTGATCAAATGCAGGTCTATATCTTCAGGGCAAGCTACTCTATTTTTAAACGGAGACATTTCCAGAAGAGATATTATTTATTCAAAATATTCTGAGATTTCTTTGCTTATGTGTATTTTCAATAGCACTGTCATAAATGTATAGGGATATTATAAGATGTTTCTAAAAAGAAATGAAAGAGCTTGATAAATTGTCAAAAAGTAAGCAATTCCTTTCAACCACCGTCTGATAAAGACGTAGAATCTTAAAATCTCCTGGAAATACTCCCGATACCCTTCTCAATGGCCACGTACTTCCTCCTAAAAGGTTACCACTATCCTGACTTCCATCACCATCAGTTTTGCGTGTTTTGAAGTTTATATCCATGGAATCATTTAGTATGTAGTCTTTGCTTAATATTGTATCTGTGAAATGTATCCATATTGTTGCATGTGGCAGTAGTTTATTGATTTTCATTGCTTTGTAGTATTCCTTGGTATAAACGTAGCACAATTTTCTTATCCATTCCGCTGTTGATGGTCATTTGAGTTTTTCTGCAGTTTGGGGCTATTACCAATAATGTTACTACGAACATTCCATGCAGGTCTTTGGGTGGACATATGTGGACATGTTGTTGGGTGTTGTATTACTTATCTAATGCTACATGACAAACCTCCTCAGAGCTCAGTGTGCTGAACAATAATCCTTTGTTGTCTCCGTGGTTCCGACGGATGGGAGTTGGGCAGTTTTTGCTCATGGTCTCTCCTGTGGTTGCTGTCAGCTGCCAGCTGGGCCTGAAGACACCAGAAGTCACGGCTGGCATGGGGCTGAGGAGCTGTTGCCTATCAACCTGGGGACTCAGCTCCTGCCCCTGGACCTGTCCCTGAGGCTGAGTAGCCCATCACTAGCTTTCCCCAGAGGGAGTCATCCAAGAAAGCGAGGATTTCCCTGGATCTATTTTCACTTTCTCTTTTGTCTCCTGGTTTTTAGTCACTTATTTCGGCCTGGTAATTATTTGCACAATGCTAGACACTGAGTATGGAAAAGATGTAGAAATATGTGAGTCTCTTGCTGTGGTTATTTTCCTCTACTAAAGATGTGCATTTCTTTATTTAGAAGGCATTTGTACGATGAGTGGATCACTTCAATCCAGACTTGAATTAAGCTGGTCGACACTGAGCTTTCATTTTCTGGTCCTGGGGTCCTTCTTAAGAATCTGGAGGGTTTATGAGGGCACCTTCTCTTTTGAAGGCCAAGTGTTGACCTCCTTCCTTTGTCTCTCTGCCAAAAGCTGCTTAAAGATCAGCAAGTGTCTGAAGGGGACAGAAAGGAATGTTCACCTTAATGCATTTCACTTTTCTCCATGACTTTAGCACCTCAAGGCTTGGATGCCTTGGTAACCCCAAAATCCAAGTTTTGTATCAGCAGCAAACCTTAGTTTAGGTGTCCAGACTTTTGTTTGCTGCTCTTTGCTCAGATCTTAAATTTCTGGGGCTTGCAATACTTATGAATTAACAAATTCCTTAAACAGTAAAGTATCACAGGATGCTGGACTCATCTCAGTGAGTTCCTCTAGGACAATATATGGTCATTTCTGGCTGCCTAAGTACTTCTCTGCTGCACTTAAGCAAATCTGAGTGTTTGTTCTCAAGATTTTCTGATTGCTTTCAGTAGCAGCTTAACCTGAAAGAAGATACTACAGCATCATGAGAAGCAGAAAATATACAGGTTTTTAAACCAGATGTGCATTTGGGATGCTGGAACATTTAAAGAGAAGAAGAATCCTTAAATGTTGTAGTAGGCAGAATAATGCTCCCCCCAAAGGGTCCACATCCTAATCCCCAAAACCTATGAACATGTCAGATTATATGGCAAAGGAAAATTATGGTAAAGATGGAATTAAGGCTGTTACTCAGTTGATCTTGAAACTGGAAGAGTAACTTGAATTTTCTAGTGGACCGAATATAATCAACAGGGTCCTTATATGTAGAAAAAGGAGACAGAAGAGAAATCAGAGTTACAAAGAGATTTAAAGACGATGAAGCTGGCTTTACAGGTGGAAGACCATGGACCAAGGAATGCAGGTGGCTTCTAGAAACAGGAATAGGCAAAAATACAGATTCTCCCCTAGGGTCCAGAAGGAAGGCAGCCCTGCCAATATCTTTGTTTTATCCCAGTGAGACCTCTGACAACCAGAGCTGTAAGATCATGCATTTATATTGTTTTTGCTTTTAACATCTTTATTGTAGTATAATTGCATTACAATGTTGTGTTAGTTTCTGCCATACAACAAAGTGAATCAGCTATATATACACATATATCCCCATATCCCCTCCCTCTTGCTTCTCTCTCCCACTCTCCCTATCCCATCCCTCTAGGTGGTCACAAAGCACAGAGCTGATCTCCCTGTGTTATGCAGCTGCTTCTCACTAGCTATCTATTTTACATTTGGTAGTTTATATATGTCAATGCCAGTCTCTCACTTCATCTCAGCTTAGCCTTGCCCCTCCCCATGTCCTCAAGTCCATTCTCTATGTCTGCGTCTTTATTCCTGCCCTGCCACTACGTTCAACAGTACCATTTTTTTTAGATTCCATATATATGTGTTAGCATATGGTATTTGTTTTTCTCTTTCTGACTTACTTCATTCTCTATGACAGACTCTAGGTCCATCCACCTCACTACAAATAAATTAATTTCACTTCTTTTATGGCTGAGTAATATTCCATTGTATATATGTGCCATTCTTTATCCAGTCATCTGTCGACGGACACTTAGGGTGCTTCTATGACCTGGCTATTGTAAATAGTGCTGCAATGAACATTGGGGTACATGACTCTTTTTGAATTATGGTTTTCTCAGGGTATATGCCCAGTAATGGGATTCCTGGGTCATATGGTAGCTCTATTTGTAGTTTTTAAAGGAACCTCCATACTGTTCTCCACTGTGGCTGTATTAATTAACATTCCCTCCAAAGAGTGCAAGAGGGTTCGCTTTTCACCATACCTCTCCAGCATTCATTGTTTGTAGATTTTTTCATGATGACATTTCTGATTGGTGTGAGGTGATACCTCATTGTGTTTTGATTTGCATTTCTCTAATGATTAGTGATGTTGAGCATCCTTTCATGTGTCTGTTGGCAATCTGTATATCCTCTTTGGAGGAATGTCTATTTAGGTGTCCATTTTTGGATTGGGTTATTTGTTTGTTTTTGATATTGAGCTGCATAAGCTGCTTGTATATTTTGGAGATTAATCCTTTGTCAGTTGCCTGGTTTGCAAATATTTTCTCCTATTCGGAGGGTTGCCTTTTAGTCTTGTTTATGGTTTCCTTTGCTGTGCCAAAGCTTTTAAGTTTCATTAGGTCCCATTTGTATATTTTTATTTTTATTTCCATTTCTCTAAGACGTGGGTCAAAAAGGATCTTACTGTGATTTATGTCATAGAGTGTTCTGCCTATGTTTTCCTCTAAGAGGTTTATAGTGTCTGGCCTTAAATTTAGGTCTTTAATGCGTTTGGAGTTTATTCTTGTGCATGGTGTTAAGGAGTGTTCTAATTTCATTCTTTTACATGTAGCTATCCAGTTTTCCCAGTGCCACTTTTTGAAGAGGCTGTGTTTTCTCCATTGTATATTCTTGTGTCCTTTATCAAAGATAAGGTGACCATATGTGCATGGGTTTATCTCTGGGATTTCTATCCTGTTCCACTGATCTATATTTCTGTGTTTGTGCCAGTACCACATTGTCTTGATTACTGTAGCTTTGTAGTAGAGTCTGAAGTCAGGGAGTCTGATTCCTCCAGCTCTGTTTTTCTTTCTCCAGATTGCTTTGGCTATTCATGGTCTTTTGTGTTTCCATACAAATTGTGAATTTTTTTTTTTCTAGCTCTGTGAAAAATGCCATTGGTAGTTTGATAGGGATTGTATTGAATCTGTAGATTGTTTTGGGTAGTATAGTCATTTTCACAATGTTGATTCTTCCAATCCAAGAACATGGTATATCTCTCCATCTGTTTGTATCATCTTTAACTTTTTTCATCAGTGTCTTATAGTTTTCTGCATACAGATCTTTTGTCTCCTTAGGTAGGTTTATTCTTAGGTATTTTATTCTTTTTGTTGCTTTGGTAAATGGGAGTGTTTCTTTAAAGTCTCTTTCAGATTTTTCATCATTAGTGTGTAGGAATGCAAGAGATTTCTGTGCATTATCCTGCTATCTGTGCATATCCTTTGTATCCTGCTACTTTACCAAATTCATTGATTAGCTCTAGTAGTTTTCTGGGGGCATCTTTAGGATTCTCTGTGTATAGTATCATGTCATCTGCAGAGTGTCAGTTTTACTTCTTCTTTTCAGATTTGGATTACTTTTATTTCTTTTTCACCTCTGATTGTTGTGGCTGAAACTTCCAAAAGTTTGTTAAATAATAATAGTGAGAGTGGGCAACCTTGTTTTGATCTTAGTGGAAATGGTTTCATTTTTTTACCATTGAGAATGATGCTGGCTGTGGGTTTCTCATACATGGGCTTTATTATGTTGAGTTAAGTTCCCTCTATGCCCACTTTCTGGAGAGTTTTTATCATAAATGGGTGTTGAATTCTGTCAAAAGCTTTTTTCTTCATCTATTGAGATTATCCTATGGTTTTTATCCTTCAATTTGTTAATATGTTGTATCACATTGATTGATTGTCTTATATTGAAGAATCCTTGACTTCCTGGGATAAATCCCACTTGATCATGGTGTATGACCCTTTTAATGTGCTGATGGATTCTGTTTGCTAGTATTTTATTTAGGATTTTTGCATCTATGGTCATCAGTGATATTGGCCTGTAGTTTTCTTTATTTGTGACATCTTTGCTTGGTTTTGGTATCAGGGTGACAGTGGCCTCATAGAATGAGTTTGGGAGTGTTCCTCCCTCTGCTATATTTTGGAAACATTTGAGAAGGATAGGTGTTAGCTCTTCTCTAAATGTTTGATAGAATTCACCTGTGAAGCCATCTGGTCCTGGGCTTTTGTTTGTTGGAACATTTTAAATCACAGTTTCAATTTCAGTGCTTGTGATTGGTCTGTTTATATTTTCTATTTCTTCCTGGTTCAGATTTGGAAGGTTGTGCTTTTCTAAGAATTTGTCCATTTCTTCCACGTTGTCCGTTTTTTTGGCATACAGTTGCTTGTAGTAATCTCTCATGATCCTTTCTATTCCTGCAGTGCCAGTTGTTATTTCTCCTTTTTCATTTCTAATTCTGTTGATTTGTGTCTTCTCCCATTTTTCCTTAATGAGTCTGGCTAATGTTTTATCAATTTTGCTTATCTTCTCAAAGAACCAGCTTTAAGTTTTACTGATCTTTGTTATCATTTCCTTCATTTCTTTTTAATTTATTTCTGACCTGATCTTTATGATTTCTTTCCTTCTGCTAACTGTGGGGTACTCTTGTTCTTCTTTTTCTAATTGCTTTAGGTGTAAGGTGTTTATTTGAGATTTTTCTTGTTTCTTGAGATAGGATGGTATTACTCTAAACTTCCCTCTTAGAACTGCTTTTGCTGAATCCCATAGGTTTTGGGCTGTTGTGTTTTCATTGTCATTTGTTTCTAGGTATTTTTTGATTTCCTCTTTGATTACTTCAGTGGTCTATTGGTTATTTAGTAGCATATTGTCTAGCCTCCATGTGTTTGTATTTTTTATAGTTTTATTTTCCAGTAATTGATACCTAGTCTCATAGCATTGCTGTCAGAAAAGATACCTGATATGATTTCAATTTTCTTATATTAACCAAGGCTTGATTTGTGATCCAAGATATGATCTGTCCTGGAGAATGTTCCATGAGCCCTTGAGAAGAAAGTGTATTTTGTTGTTTGGGATGGAATGTCCTATAAATATCATTAAGTCTATGTTGTTTAATGTGTCATTTAAATCTTGTGTTTCCTTATTTATTTTCATTTTTGTTGATCTGTCCATTGGTGAAAGTGTGGTGTTAAAGTCCCCTACTATGACTGTGCTATTGTCGATTTCCCCTTTCATGGCTGTTAACATTTGCCTTTTATATTGAGGTGCTCCTCTGCTGGGTGCATAAATATTTACAATTGTTATATCTTCTTGGATTGATCCCTTGATCATTATGTAGTGTTCTTCTTTGTCTCTTGTAATAGTTTTTATTTTAAAGTCTATTTTGTCTGATATGAGCATTGCTGCTCCAGCTTTCTTTTCATTTGCATTTGCATGGAATATCTTTTTCCATCCCCTCATTTTCAGTCTGTATGTGTCCCTAGGCCTGAAGTGTGTCTCTTGTAGACAGCATATATACAGGTCGTGCTTTTGTATCCATTCAGCCAGTCTATGTCTTTTGGTGGGAGCAATAAATCCATTTACATTTAAGGTAATTATGGATATGTATGTTCCTATTACCATTTTCTTAATTGTTTTGGGTTTGTTATTGTAGGTCTCTTCCTTCTCTTGTGTGTCCTGCCTAAAGAAGTTCCTTTAGCATTTGTTTTAAAGATGGTTTTGTGGTGCTGAATTCTCTAAGCTTTTGCTTGTCTGTAAAAGTTTTAATTTCTCAGTCGAATCTGAATGAGATCCTTGCTGGGTAGAGTAATCTTTGTTGTAGGTCTTTCTCCTTCATCACTTTAAATATATCCTGTCACTCCCTTCTGGCTTGAAGATTTTCTGCTGAAGGATCAGCTGTTAACCTTATGGGGATTCCCCTGTGTGTTATTTGTTGTTTTTCCTTTGCTGCTTTTAATACTTTTTCTTTGCATTTAATTTTTGGTAGTTTGATTAATATGTGTCTTGGCATGTTTCTCCTTGGATTTATCTTGCATTGGACTCTCTGCACTTCCTGGACTTGATTATTTCCTTTCCCATATTGGGGAAGTTTTCAACTATAATCTCTTCAAATATTTTCTCGGTCCCTTTCTTTTCCTCTTCTTCTTCTGGGACCCCAGTAATTCAAATGTTGGTGTGTTTAATGTTGTCCCAGAGGTCTCTGAGACTGTCCTCAATTCTTTTCATTCTTTTTTCAGCTCTGCGGTAGTTATTTCCACTATTTTATCTTCCAGGTCACTTATCCGTTCTTCTGCCTCAGTTATTCCGCTATTGATTCTTTCTAGAGAATTTTTAATTTCATTTACTGTGTCATTCATCATTGTTTGTTTGCCCTTTAGTTCTTCTAGGTCCTTGTTAAACATTTCTTGTATTTTCTCCATTCTGGTTCCAAGATTTTGGATCATCTTTACTATCATTACTCTGAATTGTTTTTCAGGTAGACTGCCTATTTCCTCTTCATTTGTTTGGTCTGGTGGGTTTTTACCTTGCTTATTCATCTGCTACACATTTTTCTGTCTTCTCATTTTGCTTAATGAGGGGGTCTCCTTTTCACAGGCTGTCAGTTTGCAGTTCCCGTTGTTTTTGGTGTCTGCCCCCCCTGTGGGTAAGGTTTGTTCAGTGGGTTATGTAGGCTTCCTGGTGGAGTGGACTGGTGCCTGTGTTGTGGTGGATGAGGCTGGATATTCTCTTTCTGTTGGGCAGGACCACTTCCAGTGGTGTGTTTTGGGGTGTCTGTGAACTTATTATGATTTCAGGCAGCCTCTCTGTTAATGGGTGGGTTTGTGTTCTTGTCTTGCTAGTTGTTTGGCATGGGATGTCCAGCACTGGAGCTTGCTGGTCATTGTGCGGATCTGGGTCTTAACGTTGATATGGAGATCTCTGGGAGAGCTCTCCACAATAATGTTATATGGAGCTGGGAGGTGTCTGGTGATCCAGTGTCCTGAACTCAGCTCTCCCACCTCAGAGGCCCATGCCTGACCCCTGGCCAGAGCACCAAGACCCTGTCAGCCACATGGGTCAGAAGAAAAGGAAGAAAAACAAGAAAGAAACAAAAAAATAAAATAAAATAAATAAAGATATTAAAAGTTAAAAAAAATCATGATTAAAATTTAAAAAGTTAAAAAAAAAAAGAGGAAAGCAACTAAACCAGTAAACAAATATACCAATGACAACAAGTGCTAAAAACTAAACTAATATAAACTTATAAATCAGAAGCTAGTCAGTTGGAGACAGCAAACCCCAAGTCTACAGTCATCCCCAAAATCCACTGCCTCAATTTTGGGATGATTCATTGTCTATTCAGGTATTCCACAGGTGCAGGTACATCAAGTTGATAGTGGAGATTTAATCCACTGCTCCTGAGGCTGCAGGGAGAGATTTCCCTTTCTCTGCTTTGTTTGCACAGCTCCCAGGGTTCAGCTTTTGATATGGCCCCACCTCGGCATGTAGGTTGCCCTCTGGCATCTTTTCTTTGCCCAGACCACAGGGAGTTAAAGGAGCGGCTGATTAGGGGGCTCTGGCTCACTTAGTGGAGAGATGGGGTACATAATGCAGGGGGAGCCTGCGGTGGCAGAGGCCAGCGTGATATCGCACCAGCCTGAGGCACGCCGTGTGTTCTCCCGGGGAAGTTGTCCCTCGATCATGGGACCCTGGCAGTGGTGGGCTGCACAGGCTCCCAGGAGGGGAGGTGTGGATAGTGACCTGTGCTTGTACACAGGCTTCTTGGTGGCGGCAGCAGCAGCCTTAGCATCTCACGCCCGTCTCTTGTGTTCACACTGATAGCTGCTGCTCGTGCCCATCTCTGGAGCTTGTTTAGACAATTCTCTGAATCCCCTCTCCTCGCACACCAGGTAACAATGGTCTCTTGCCTCTTAGGCAGTTCCAGAATTTTCCCCGGACTCCCTCCCGGCTAGCCGTGGTGCACTAACCCCTTCAGGCTGTGTTCACGCAGCCAACCCCAGCCCTCTCCCTGGGATCCGACCTCCAAAGCCCGAGCCTCAGCTCCCAGACCCCCGCCCCGGCAGGTGAGCAGACAAGCCTCTCAGGCTGGTGAGTGCTGGTTGGCACCGATCCTCTGTGCGGGTATCTATCCGCTTTGCCCTCTGCACCCCTGTTGCTGTGCTCTCCTCCGTGGCTCCAAAGCTTCCCCCTCCGCCACCCCCCATCTCCACCAGTGAAGGGCCTTCCTAGTGTGAGGAAACCTTTCCTCCTTCACAGCTCCCTCCCTCTGGTGCAGGTCCCATCCCTATTCTTTTGTCTCTGTTTTTTCTTTTTTCTTTTGCCCTACTCAGGTACATGGGGAGTTTCTTGACTATTGGGAATTCTGAGGTCTTCTGCCAATGTTCAGTAGGTGTTCTGTAGGAGTTGTTCCACATGTAGATGTATTTTTGATTTATTTATGGGGAAGAAGGTGATCTCCACATCTTACTCCTCTGCCATCTTGAAGGCCCTCCATCCCAGCTTTCTTTTGAATAGCATTTGCCTGTTTACCCTTTTTTCTTTTAACTTTCACACTTTCTGTGTCTATAATTTCAGTTGTGTCTCTTATAAATACCATATAGTTGGATTTTAAAAATTCAATCTTCTAATCTCTGGTAATCTCTAATTTTCACTGTTGAGTTTAGTTCATTTACTTTCGCTCTATTTAATTGTATTTTTGGAGTTGTCTTCCTGCTGTCTTGAAATGCTTAATAATTTTGTGGAAGAGGCTTGGCATTTTCATTTTGAACTGAGTTTTACAATTTCTTCATTCAGTCCTGCAGAAGAGGAATAGTCTAGCTGTGGCGGAAGCCAGTACCAGCCCTTGGGGGTGAATGTGAGTCAATTGGGCTGGGCTTCCATCTGGATCCCCTGGACATTCTCTTTCCTGCTGGCCATCAATTCTGTTCCTATGCTAGATTTTCTTTCTGAGCTGAATTTATTGAGCATTGAATATGGGAGGGGATTGTGCAAACAGAGATGCATTTAATCTTCACAATAACACTATGGGCAGAATTTTTGTTATCCCAGTAAATGGAAGCTCAGAGGTTAAGTTAATCACAGGAGCTCAGCGTTGGAAATGGCAGGGCCTGGGTCCAACTCCAGGCCTGGGACACTACTCTACCCCCTCTAACCAATAGCTGGTTTCCTTACCTGGATTTAGTTAAATGTTTATTACAGGATTCGTTTTCTGATGACCCCCATCTCCTCTCAGCTCCTGTTTGCTGTGTGCTTCTCCAGAAGCTCCTACCTCTGTGTTTGGTTTCAAGTTTGATAACATCCAATGCCAATGGCTCTGTTCAGCTGGCAGGACTCCACCTCCTGTCCCATAAGGACTTTTATGTGTCTCTGCTGCTTGCCTCTGTCCATATCATAGCAGCCTGGCACATCTACTTACTAAACCTCCCTGTAGTTTCTTGAGGGCTCTCCAGGAAGACATCAGTTCCTGGCTTTACCCAACTTCCTTGCTCTATTCAGAAATATTTCATTGAACTGACCTATAGACCAATCCTAACACATTGTTTTTGACCTCCAAATTCTCGTCCAAATAGGAACTGCTGCTCTGGAGATCGTTGGTTTGTTTTCGAGATTATTCTTGCTGTTGGCCCTCTCCCTCTGTTTTACAGTTTTACAGTTAAACTCCTTTCCCTGGTTCTTGCCTGAGTACATGGAATATTCCACTTTGACCTCTTTCTAGTAATGGGGTCCCATGACTCTTTCTTGAAAGTTCATGAGGCAATTCACTGTTACCTCATTCTACTGCCCTCTCTGAATCTGGAATCAGCTCAGGTCTTATTTTGGGGACTTCACTTCTTTGCCACCACCCAGTAACACAACCCCCATGAAGACAGGTGAATAGTATGTACACAAACACACACGCAAACACACACGCACACTGCATACAATCCATTCCCTCCTGCAGCCCAGATGCTGCACCATTTCCCACAGAAGTCCCCACAGGCTTTTCCACTGACCTGTCCTGTAGGCAGAATAGTCTTGCAGAATCCATCCTACTTCCAAAGGACCTTACACAAACCACGTGGTTATTTCACTTTTGATATCTTCCTATGCTGGTACCTGTTAGATTATAAACTCTGGAAACTATGCTTTCAAGTCCTTTGGAACCACTGTACAAGCTAGTCTGTCGCTGGTGCTTAGTAAATGCTTATATAGGTGAATCTCAGCTGCTCATGGCTTCCAACTAGAAAGGCAGTGAGTTTTCCATAATTACAAGCTAAGCTTCACACCAGCTCAACACTGTCTTAAAGTGTAGATAGTGCTGTTTTATTCTGTTGTATTATATAAGTTTTTATATAAATTTACAGACTCTGTGTGGGTATTTCATAGGTCATTGTTGCTAACTCTGTGTGCATAACCATCTCTTAATATCTCATTTAACATACATAAAAGTAAAATTGATCAGTTACCATGATCATGGTCTAGTCTGCCTCTTTCTCAAGAATAAGTACTTTCCATATTATACAGAGTAGAGTTTTAATGTAATACGTTAATACCCTTCTTTATATGCACTTAGCAATTTGCTGTTTGAAAGTTTTTATATTTCTCTTTTCAATGAAATACTCCTGGTAATACATTAAGAGCTGGTGTTTTATTATTTTTGTTTCTTCTTTCCCCCTTCTTCTTGTATTATGTCTGAATTCCTTAATTCTTTTTCCTGTTATATGGCAAGTTTTATATTTCTACCTGTAATAGAGTGTGTTAATTATTCCTAATGATTTGTACTATCCCGAGATTGATCAGCTAATTAGGTAATAGTCATAAGATGTGCAGTTTTTAATCTCCTTTTCTCATTTTCACCTTTTAAATACTTTTTGATGGTTTTCTGCCCTGCACTGACATCCTGTCTCTAAAGTGAGATAGAGTTTACTGTCATATTTTCTGAAGGGGAAACATTTGTCCCCATCATGAATATGCTAATGTTTTAGGGATTAGAATTGTAGATAACTTTAAAATAGAATATTATTTTTAAATGTAATGACAGGTTGAGTTGGTATGCTTGCAAATATCAGGAATCCAGTTTCTTTCTTTTTGTAGCTTATGACAATTTTATTTTTCATATGTCTTTCTTAGGACTCCAACTTTTTTTTTTTCAATCTAGGCTTACTGATCCACATTAAAAAAAAATTGGAGACCAACTATAAGTTGAGTTACTTAATGTTATTTGAGACTGTTTCTCTGAGAAGTAGAAGAACAAAATAACCATTTAAGAATAAGGTAAACAAAATTTTATTCAATAAGGGGCCATAAACATTTAAAATTTGAGCTTCAGTTTCATAGAATAGTACAGAAAGGGCAGAGAACAGAGGACTGCTTAAGGATTTATAGACACAGGTAGGGATGGGCACCAGGCATGCATTTGGAACATGGAGCTTGGTCTCCAAGGGGAAGAAGAAGATTTGGGAACAGAAAATGTCAGCTGCCCAGAGGAGGGAGCTGGGGCTAGAAGAGATGCCATCTGCCCCCATCCCCAACCCCAGGCTGCCTCTGTCCAACCCAAGGAGATGCTGAAGGCAGAAAGGGTGAGAGGGCTGCTGTGAAGAGGAAGAGCACTGACACTAGTCAAAGGAAGGCTTCACTCAGTGCTATTGGAGGAGGGGCTTCGTTAAGACTGAGCCCAGCTCCAAACACAGCAAACACAGCTGTGGATTTATAGCCAAGGACCAGAGTGAGGGGTCAGTGGATGGAAAAGTACTTAGAAGAGACAACAAGGGTACGGGTTTTTTGCTAAACTGTAATAGGATTCTTTCTCAGTAAGGTCTCTAAATAAAACTAAAACTCACTGTTCTTACATTGTGCTTTTTAAAAAGTTTTTCCAGCTGACATCTCTCTTCCAGCTATTTCTGCCCTCTGGTAAAGGTAGAGAACATGGAACAGGGCAATTCCCTGTGGGGTGCAGACAGAACCTAGACACATTTGTGACTGGTAGCTTCTATCTGCCTCTGTGTAGGTCCCTTTGGGGCCCTGGATTACCACTGGCCTGTGTTGCAGGTGGGCAGTGAGAATGAGAGGATGGGATCCAGGGACATCCTTCAGGTGGACGAAGGGCTCTTCCATGGGCAGCAGATAAAGCTAAAGATCTAAGGGATGACCTGGAGGGTGCAAATGAGGCCCAAGGCTGCCACAGGTGAGGGCTGGCCATACTGGAAACCCTCTGGAAGCAGAAAAGAAACAGAACAACAAAATAAAACCCAGAGGGGGACACACACACCACTTTTACTACAATGAATGGACGGATAGGAAGATATTTTGGGTGCGGAGAGCACAGATTCCATCTGAGAAGTTAAGACCGGAGTCACCCTCGCTGGGAGCATTATGATTTGCATGTGAAACAGCGACCTTGTGATTTCTGTAATTACCCCTGGGACTTCCTGCTCCAATGCAATACCTGCTAAGATGGAACAAAAAGGCAAAGGTGTTTGCTCTTTCTGTTAAAATGTGATTAAGTGGAAAAAACGCCATATTTTCTCCCCAAATAGGCCTCAATAACTCTTAAAAAATATTTCCTTTATATTATTATAAAAGCAGTTACTACAAAGCTCATTATAAAAAATGAGAAAAACATACAGGAAATATATATAAGAAAATGTACAGAAGAACATATAATCAATCTCTAACATGAAACATTATCATTATTAATGCTTTCCTGCAATAGGCTCTCCTGGTCAAGAGAGATATTTAGGAAAACAGACTTGCGGCTGGTCTCACTCTGTGGCTGGGTGAGGAAGGGCCACATAAGTCACGCCCCAGGGGTTGGGCTCTGGGTGTTTAGACAATGGGAACCTTGCTGATGTGAAGCAGGGCAGAGGCGTAGCTAGATGCTGCTTAGGAAGGTCCCACGTCTGCAAGTGGAGCATGGGTGGGAAGGGGTGAAACTGAAGTCAGGGATCCCACAGGGACCCAGGGAGAGACAAAAGGGAAAGTGGTAAGATAGCCAGAGCTAGGTAAGGAAAATGGGAGAAGACACCCCTGGGAGGGCACCGTCCCCAGATTCAGTAATTCACTGAATAGACGGTGTGAAGTAGAGGGAGACGCACCCACATTTTACGTATTATAGACAATGCTGGGAAGTAGGCATGCTTGAATGGTATTTTCCAACTTAGGTCCTCCTACTTCCCCAGGGAAATTACTAAAGTAGGACTGGTGAGTCCAAAGGATTGCTGGGCTCTGGGAGACACTGAATCCACACTGCTTCTTTCCCACTACTGTTCAAAGCTAAGAGAAGGGGAATAAAGGAGCAAGGCAGAGAGAGACCCCAATTCCAGTGCTCCTTCCTAGAGAGCTGGGAGGTGGGTCGATGTGCACACAGTGCCAGGGGCTTCTCAGCAGGACCTACCTCCTCATGGGGATGTGCTTTCCTGTTAGGGCCTGCAGAAGTCCAGGGGTCCACACAGTCCTGCTGTAAGATTCAGCCATGTCCAACCCAGCATGGGCAAGAGTAATAGGGGGCAGGAGGTCAGGCCAGTGTAGGGTTTTATGGAAACCCAGGCAGAGATGGAAGTGGTTCCCCAAAAAAGGCAAGGAGTTTGATGCATGCTGTTAATTTGGCATATTTATGGCAATGATAATCTTGCTGGGCAAGACCTTGAACAGAAGGTATATCATGTCCAAAGAGCACAGTCAGGTAAGGGGAAAAGAGTAACCTGCAGTGGAAAAACCTGGGCAACACCACTCAACTGATAAGGGTGAATATGACTGGTACGTCACGTGGACACCATGCGTCCCTGGCATGAAGTGATGATATGGGGTCTCACCCGGTGATATCCTTCCCCAGATCTATCAGCCCAGTCTAATGATGAAACATCAGACAAGCTCACACAGGACATTCCAAAGGAGACCTGACCGGAACCCTCAAGACCATCAGGGGGTGACCCACCAAGACACTGAGGAAACATGGCAGGTCAATGTGATAGGGGAGCATGGATGGGGTCCTGGAACAGAGAGGAGACATGAATGGAAAACTGCTGGCATCCCAATGAAGCCTGGATTTTGGTAATAATAATGTACCAGTGCTGATTTTGTATTTTTTAATTTTTTTAAATTTTCGTTAATGTGCTGTGGTGATGTTAGATGCTGGCAATGGGGACTGCTGGGTGAGGGGTACCCAAACTTGGTACAACTTTCCAGTGAGTTTAAAATTGTTCAAAAATAAAAAGTTTTCTTTATTTAATACTAGAAAGCATACAGTGTTTACAACACTCAGCATAGAGTCTGGCACGGAAGACACATCCAATAAATATTTGTTGTCCTTAAAACAAAAATTAGAAAAAAAAGATCACCAAACCCACTTCAGATTGGTCATTGGCCCTTTCTAGTTTTGAGTCGGGACCCCACTGTGAAGTGTTTCTAAGACCAGGCCAAGGTATATGTGCTTTATTCTGAAGAATGGGAAGGGGATTCTCTGAAAAGTTTTGAGTACAGATGTGTCATATTTAATTTTGGAAAGATAATCCTGGTGGCTGTGTATAGAATGGGAGAGATCTATTTAAGGCCATTACAATAATTAAAGTGACACACTATAAGTAAGTGATCTAAGACTGGGACAGTAAAGTCAAGATAAAAAAGAGGAAACTGATGGGATACAGCTTGCAAGAGGAGCTAACAGGACTTGATAACCAACTAAATGAGGGAGAAGATGCAAAGCGTGGCTTGTTGTCCCCAAGGCTGTATTTATATAAGACCCCTAGTGTCCTAGGGTTAAATCCTATCATCTGGGTACAATCATTGCCCAGCTCCCTTAGGTCCTCAGCAAGGCCAGTAGAAGGGAGAGGCCTGGGATGGCAGGGGTGGAGGTCCTTGTCCTGGGCACTGCCTTTGCAGTGGGTATCAGGGCAGTAGAAGGCACAGATGCCTCAGAAGTGATGGTGAGGTTAACACTGGTTCCAAAGGTCCAGTCCAGAAACAGGACCACCATCGAAGAACTACGTTCTGCCTGGAATCCCACCAGGAAATCAGGCCAGGCTGGCGGAAATACCTGCAATGCTGGTAGGTAGATCTCTGGGGAGAGTCTCCACTGGATGGCTTCAGTAGGGGGTCAGGAAGGCATGACGTTGAATTCAGGCCTCCAAAGCCCTACGATCATAGTGCTGGGCTGGGAAACTAGACAAACCTTGAAGAAAGGGAGAAATTGGGAGATTGGGATTGACATATACACACTACTGTATATAAAATAGATAACTAATAAGAACCTACTCTGTAGCACAGGGAACTCTACTCAATACTCTGTAATGGCCTATATGGGAAAAGAATCTAAAAAGACTGGATATATGTATATGCATAACTGATTCACTTTCCTGTACACCTGAAACGAACACAACCTGGTAAATCAAGTATACGCCAATAAAAAATTAAAAAAAGAAAGAGATAGTTGCCTCTTTACTGTCACTCCCATGATAAATTTCACTTGCAGACAATTAAATCGAAGCCCCACAGGGTCTGAAATGATACAGAGACAAAGGCTGCTGATGTATTTTCTCCCCTAAGCAGGACTGAGTCAGGAAGCAGGGTGAAGGGAAGCGTTTTAAACCTGGTGTTGGGACCGAGCTATGAGGAGCTACAGTAGCAGAAGGGCCAGGGTACGGCTGACGGTACCTGACGGTAACAGATTTCCTAGCTGATGATAAAGATGGCACTAAATGTGCGGTCTGTTTCAGCTCCAGTTTTTCGGTGGTTGTAACAACCAAGCTGTGCAGAGAGTGCTGTGGGAGATGGTAACCAAGAAGTGGTCCAGGTCAAGTGCTGGAGGTCTGGGCACTGACTGTCTGCCAGTGTGCTCCAGTTCAGAGCCAAGCAATTCAACGTGAATTTGCCAGAACAAAATAAACAGGGTTTCTAGGACATTAGTGGTAGCAGGGCATGCATACCTAAGGGCAGCATTTGGCCTACTTTATTCCACTTAAATGCATCTGAGCTTTTGACTCCACATTATAAATAAGGAATTGGGCAGTTTGCTGTGTTTAAATTACCCCATGCCTATAATGCATAGCTCATACAACAAGAAGCTTCTATAGAACTGCAAGAACTTTCTGTACATCTTTTCAAGTGTAAATTTAGAAAAAACCTGATTCAGGGCTATTAGAGCTGCATAAGCAACAAGTCTAGTTCACCTTCAATAAAAGATTCTGATAAAGTTGTTAAATGAGCTCAACCAGAGCAGAATGATCAAAAAAAAAAAAAAAAAAAAAAAAAAAAAGGGGCTTCCCTGGTGGCGCAGTGGTTGAGAGTCTGCCTGCCGATGCAGGGGCCACGGGTTCGTGCCCCGGGCCACGAGGATCCCGCATGCCGTGGAGCGGCTGGGCCCGTGAGCCATGGCTGCTGAGCCTGCGCGTCCGGAGCCTGTGCTCCGCAACGGGAGAGACCACAACAGTGAGAGGCACGCGTATGGCAAAAAAAAAAACCACAGCTCCTTTCTGAATGCTCAGTATAAAGGTTAAACACACAGCTTGAAGGGAATGGGCTTGTTTTCTTCTGACTAATTGCACACAGCATTCTGTGTCTATGCCCACGTGGACTGCAGAGAATGGGAGATACAAATGCACATTCTTGTGCCCACACCGGCAAAGTGGTCATTTCTGGGAGAAAATCTACATACGCCATGAGCCTAACAGCTGTATCTGGAGGCTGCCTTCCACAGACATCCTGAGCCTTGCCAGGAGGAAGGAGAAGTTCTGCTTTCCCCTTCCTCTGTTTACTGCAAAGCAGGAAGTGGTACTGTCTGGCTATTAAGACACAGCCTTGATAAATGGTGCTGTGTTCCCGGCCCAGGACCAGTGACAGAGTCTCCCAGTCTGGTGTGTGGACTGGCCCAAGAGTACCCATCTTGAGCCTCTGCAGGATCCCACCTGAGACCCTCCCCAAACTGATTCTCAACTTCACTCCTGCTCCAAGGTGATAGAAGCAAAGCAGTCATCTCATATCACCTTTGGGTTAGCCTTGGACACTTGCTTTTATTTTACCCCATAAATGACCTTCTGTACCTTCCCCTCCTCAGTGCCTCTTTCCTTCTGTCCTAATTTGTCAGCTGCAGGGATCAGGTGCAACTTGGATTATGTTGCAGGCACAAATAGTCCGGGAAGTAATTTCTGGTCACTGCTCAGTTGATACAGACGCACCCGTGCACACTAGACAAACCCTTTGTGCAGCTCAGGTTCTGCCCAGTGTGTCCCAGGACAGTAGAGTGAAGGCTCTTGGGCCATTGGGGGCCCTGGTGGGCAACCTCGTTGGGGTGGAGAGGAGCAGCTGAGGGGTGGAGGCACACTAGGAGGACCCACTGTGTATACTGTCTCCAGGATGCCACTGCAGGTGATCTCCTTCCAGGCTCGTCTGAGGTGCTCATGGCAACTTCTAGAAGGCCTGAGCAATGGCAACAAGTGGGGCAGGTGGCTATGTCAGACCCGGGCTTTACTCGCCCTTTCTGTCTCCTGCATCCCTTCCCTCCTTCTGCCTCTTGACAGGTCAAACAAAGGCACCAAATTAAAGATGACTCAAGGAGGAGAGAGGGGGTGTTGTGATGGCTCTCCCTCCTCCCTGGGGCAGGGGTTTTGCTTGAGGGAATCTGAATGTCTGGCTGGAAGAAGTCAGATCTGAGGGATCAAGTTTAGAAGAAACAGCCTCTAAGCCAATTAGCACCTCAGCCTGTGGCCTTGCTCTTAATGTATCTGTGTGCCCCACCGCTCTCTCTTCTTGTGCTCACCATAGGATCAATTATCACTTTCTTCTGATCCTAAGAAAATCACCACTGACTAAAGGAAATGGACTCACTGTTCCCGGCCACTTGTCAGTAGACACCTTTAAAGAAAGTCACTCAGAAGCCTTCTGAGTGCTTCACAGCACTATGGAAAAAAAAACAGTAAGAAAGACAACTCAGTATCAAAACTGTTTCTTGGGATTTGAGTCTATGTTAAGCTGCTCTTAAAAAGTAGTTGATTCTTCTAACATAGTATCTTGATTCTCACTAGGTAATAATATATCCCAACTGAACCTAAATCAATTATTTTACTTTATTTTGCTAAAAAATAATTTTTTGTATTTTTCCTGGATATGTGTGTGTCACTGAATATAGAAATGATGGGAATACATTAATTTTTAATAAGTAAAAGTGCTATTTGTTAAAAATAAACCCTCCTGAATTTTGGAACACAGAGATAAAGACTTAAAGTGTGATACATATTTTGACTAAGTAATTATTTTTTTTTCTAAACATAAAATAAGTTTTTAAGAGTTTATGCTAGACAGTAATCAGGAGTGCTTCAAATTATATGAAGATATTTGTTACAGTGTTTTTAAAAAGAAAAATTAGAAACAATTTATAGACCTACCAAGACACTGGTTTAATAAATAGCAGTGCATTAGGAGCCCATTAAAAACTGCATTGTAGGACAAGACTTAATGATGTGGTCAAATAGATTAGTTTACTAAGTTAAAAGAACAGGTTACATAACAGTATTTACCTTACAATATGAAATTTGTGAGAAAAATATATATACAACCAAAGGAAAGAAAGTATATACGATTTTCTAAAGGTGGTTATTTTGGAGTCATTTAATGATTGACTATTTTCATTTTTCTTCCCTGCTCTTTCTTCATTTTCCCCAAGTCTACAAAAAATGAACACTAAATTTGGCCAGCAAAAAATAATATAGATTATACAAAAATTATGTTTATGTGCAGTATTTATTTATGTTTAACAGCCTTATGGGATATTGCTGATATCCATTACACTGTATCTATTTAAAGTGTACAGTTTGATAAAGTTTTGACATATGAATACGTTTGTAAAACCATGACCATAATCAAGATAATGAACATCCCATCACTGTGAAGTTTCCTCACGCCCTTTGGCTATCTGTCCCTCCCGACCCTCCCAGCCCCTGCCTTACCCCTTGTATCTAGGCACTTTCTGTCCTTCTGTCACTTTAGATTAGTTTGTGTTTTCCACAGTTTTATATAAGTGGAATCATATGTGGCATGTGCACTTCTCTGGTTTGCTTTCTTTCACCCAGCACAATTATTTTGAGATTATCCCAAGTGGTGGTACACCTCAAAGGTCATTCTTTTTTATTGCTCAATAGTATTTCATTGTATGGATGCACCAGTTTGTTTACCCTTTCACCTGTTGATGGGCATTTGAGTTGTTTCCAAAATTTGTTCATTTAAAAAGGAACAAGTATTAGACTCCTGGAGTCTGGTGGGTCCTCAAGCCAAAGGGGTATTTCCTGAGATTGTTCTGGCCCACTAGAGTTTAAGAGAAAAGCTAAGGTCAGTAATGTTCTCCTTGTGCAGGAAGCCTTCAGTGCTGGCGACCAACATATGATCAGGTTGATAAGAGCAGACATACAAATTTGGTAACTTAATCTTTTCAAATTAGAGCATTTTCTGTAGTTCATGATTTAGGGGAGACAAGGGTTCTGGGAAAGCAACCATGCTCATTACGTGGGATCGCATGGCAGTGACCCATAGGAAACTCTGAGGCCAGTGAGTGGTGGATCTTTCTACCTGAACTGGCTGGTCCTCCCCCATGGGCTAGTGTCACTGCTTGGTGATTATTTGTACAGCAGAGGAAGATGGACCACAGAGAAGTGGACTGTGTCAGAGGGAGTAATGGGGTAAAAGATGGTGTCCAGGGTACCTGGAGAAGCAGAAGATCATTAAAGCTCATGGGCCCAACTTCTGATGCAGCTGTGTAGTCACTCACATGGCATCTTTTCACACAGTAACATTTCAAGGCAAGGTGATTTCCAAAGACAAAGCAGAATCCCTTGGGATACCATGTGTTTTCTTCACTGGGTGGTTTGGACTGGTATCTCTGGAGGGCAGAACCTCACTCCTGAGGGCTTCCACCGCTGAGCTCATGCTGGGCATGTGTTACACTCTGCTCATTTGTGGAGCTTACATTTTAGGTCCACTTTTTAACCTCACTTTTTTCTGGACATTTATTGCCATGTGTTTGTTAGATTTCCTGATGGAAATGTCTGTGAGTCTCCTCTTGGGTAAGAGGAAAACAGCTGACGCTTGTTGCAGACCCACCACCATGTGGACACACATTTTGGTTTTCCTCTTTACAACATAGGGATGTGGGTGTTCTCAGCCCATTTTACAGATGAGGACACTAAGGCAAAGAGAGCTGGTTAAGCAATGTATCTAAGTTCACAGAGGCAGTCAGTAGAGGATACTGGAATCAAACCCAGCTCTGTTGTATCCTAAAGCCAGTGATCTTTTTTAGGTTTATTCATTGAAACTAATATTGGTTGAACACTTACTACACCTCAAGCACTGTTTGAGGTACTGGAAATATAGCAAAAAACAAAACAGATAAAAGTTTTTGCTCACATGGGGCTTCCATTCTATTGGGTGAGACAGACAATGGAAAAGATAAACAGAGTGTGTCTTATGTTATTATGACAATGCAAAGGAGGACTGTAAAGCTGGGAAGGATGGTGAAAAAGCATTGGGACAAGGGCTGCAGTTTTAGATAAGGTGGCCAAGGAATGAGGAAAAAGCTGTGTGGTCATCAGGAGGAAGAGCTGTCCAGGCAGAGGGTACAGCAAGTAAAAAGGCCCTGAGGTTGACATGCTTTAGGGGAGTGTCTCTGGTGTTTAAGAAATTGCCTCAAGTATGTTAGCATGAAAGAAACCGTCACACATGGGGTTCCCTCAAGGTCTTTTTAAATAACAGGATAAGACTATATTAAAGGTATATTAAAATATATAGTTTTGTGTTTAGGTATACAGATACAAATTGTTTTTTTAAGATGCAAATCTTTGGGATTTTTAAATCACTTTATTTATTTGTTCCTGAAATATAAGCTTTCTGTTTTCATTGTAATTTCAGCCAAGTAACATTTAGCAAAGCCCCAAGGAAATGTTTGCCCATTATGTTTGCACATTTGACTTTGTTTTCACACTTAGTTGAAATAACAGACTAATAGGAAGTCCTAGACTTTAAACTGAAGTCTAACCCATCCACTTTGCTATGCTGAGCCTGGGTCAGCAAGACTTTTTGAGTTTGCTTTACTCATCTGCAATAAAGGGGCGATACCTTCCTCCCTGTCATGGTCTATCCAATGATCTTCCACCATTGTGTATGGATCTTTTGATTTTATCTAAGAGCTGGGAGTAAAAAGAACAACCAAGATGGGGCTCACCAGCCTGTGGCAGCATGCATTTTAGCAAGGAAAGAGAGATGGGCAAGCAGGTGTGCAACGACAGCAGGTGCTAAATCGACGGTAGATGAGGGGTCGCTGACCCTGCAAGTGGCATGGGGTTAGGGTGTTGATGGACATGCAGAGGAGCTGATAGGTGGGTTGTTGTTCAGACCAGGGGAGGTACAGGGTTTTCTGTGCAGAACTGAAAAGTGATCACACAACAAAAATGAGAACAGCCACAAGATGCATTATGACATTTCGCATTGCTCAGCAGGGCCGCAGGAGCATCAGGTGGAGTGTGTGTGTGTGGGGGGGGGGGGGGTATAA